>NC_142929.1:74465698-74468198 GCF_046866305.1 Octopus bimaculoides | reverse complement strand
TATCCATCTCAACGACAGCTTCGATAACGTTAGTTGGTGTGAGGAAGTTTTCTCATCTGACTGCCCCAACTATTTCCTCTGTTAATTCCAAAAACTTTTAAATTCTATATTTTTAGGGCAAAAAAAAAAAGAAAAATTTTGGCTCATCACTGTATACAAAATTATTTCATCCACTTTTCAGCACATTTCCCATGAATACAAATTAGTTTTGTCATGTTCATCATTCAACTCTCACCTCACCATAATATCTTCAGATATTAAAAAAAACACATTTGTTCTAAAAACTCATCACCTTACACTTTTGTCATCGATCTTCATTGATCGATTACTTTAGGGAGAAAAAAAAACGTTAATATTTAATTTTTCACTCTGTGAGTGAATCCTGAACTAATCACGCCATTCATTATCCCTCATGAATAATCAAATGCGTATTTATTTAATCACAACACCAGACCCAACACTGACACTAGTTCAAACTTGCATGTCTCGCCCAAGAACACTGTCCATTTGACTCTGAGAGGGTTCTTGTGGGGATTCATTTTGGAAATTGTCACGTTCCATGTGCGTACAAATAAAATATGAACTTTATTTAATGAGTTTCGTTATTTCTTTTATATCTACTGTGAAGATATCTGTTTAAACAAGATCTATTACTACGTATTATTTGTTATATTTAGAGATCACCGATGTTATCGGATGGATAGGCTTTAACCATTTTCCGACCAGTGTAGGTCGGACATCAGAGCTGTGATTATCATGTCATTTCATATTTCAGATATATTTTGATTTTCCGTCTTGATCACTTAAGACTGGAACTGACGAAGATTTGTCCGTCGTTTCAAACTGACCAACGAATGTACAATTTTATTTTTCGAATCAAGGAAACCCTAAATATGCAAGGATAAACGAAAATGTAAATAATTTTATGCCCACAGTACTTAAATTGACTGGTTAAACATCTTAATGCGGGTTCCGAAGAGCCGTTTAGAGGTGGCCTGTATTCGGCCTTTCTCTTTCGCTGCGTGTCTTTTTTTTTCCCCCAGGTCATCTCTGATTGAGTAAACGTCAAACGTCGAAAAATACCAGCAATTAATCTTCGGTAGATTACGTTATGAAAGGTATTCCCAGTGGTTGAGGCTGGATATGATTTAGCTATTTCGTTGTTGTCTTAACGTTCGCCCCATGTATTTAAACACTGGTATTGTTGCTGCTTGTTTTCTGCTAGGTCGAGGTGCAGAGGTAAACAGCCAACCTAGTTAACTCGATTTACTGTTCTGTAAACTCTGTGGGGAAGTGGTATGTCTTCTATCAGGTATTTCGTTGCGTGAATAACAAACCAAGATAGAATAGGTTGATTATCGGAGAAGTGTTAATATCGAATATTTAAAATTGAAGGTTCCCTCCAGGTAGCCCTTCTCGGCTGTCACGAACTGGTTGGTTCCAGATATACGCGTTGACAAGCGACAGCTGTCTGCTGCAAACGGAAATCATCAGTTCACTGAAAGCTTAATTTTTTTTTTTCCTCTAGACTACATCTAGAACTGCATTGTCTTGTCTTCCTTCGAAAGACACCAGTATTTAAAAGATTTTAGCTGCTGTTTTTTTAACAAGTTTAGCGGCAACATAAACTCTAACTGGTCCGCGATTACTGCTGAATTAATAGTTACTTAAATATTTGTTTTGGGTGGGAAGGTAGATTTTAAATGCGTAGTAAATTTCCTCCATCTCACGGATTTGGGATGAAGGACTTCCCTGGAAGTTGGACCCCGGTTTTGTATGGCAATTTAGTGTTCGCACGCCATGTATTTTAATTACAAATAAGTATTACTAGAAAACCATAATTTTGATATGTAATCAATGCATGGACACATGTTTGAGCGCTTCTCTATAGTCTTACGAGAATCGATGTTAGTTGGAAATGAGGTTTGAAAAAATTGTCAGGAATCTATGCTAGTTATATTTTATTACTGGGCATAAAGCGGAAATATTGGAGACGCTTCTGAATTGAAAGCCTGCAGGACCCTAGAAGACCGAATTCACATTAATATAGCTTTGATTTGAACACAATACTGTAAGGTACAATATTGACCGGAAACATTCCTGAAAAAATTTATTCCAAATTTTCACGCAATTCTATAAAATTGGGGAGAAGTAGCGTAGATCCGTTAAATCGATTTTAATCAACTGTTGTAACAGCGAAGGAAAAACTGAAATTATACGCTCAACCTCGGTGAAATAATGCAAAGCATAAAGGGACATAACTGAAATACAGCCGGCCGTTGCTCGTCAACGGGTATGACTTGGTCACAAGCAGGCAGACCTAGCGAGACATTAAGGATGTGACAGCTCAAGGAAAAAGGGGCTGCACCGACCCAGTGCTTGTGCAGCTGCCTAGGATCATGAAATAAATGTGCTCAAGGAGAAACGCGCTGTCCGTTCAAGGAATTGAACCGCTGAATTTATGGTCATAAAAGAGAACATCTAACCCAGTGACTCTCAA
>NC_142929.1:74450698-74460698 GCF_046866305.1 Octopus bimaculoides | reverse complement strand
TCAAAGTGTAGTACAGCGGTTTTACTTTGGAATGATGAAACTATTTTTTCGTTTTCTGAAGAAGCAACGTTTTGGGCTTACATTTTTGCAAAAGAGCAACGATATACATATATATTTATAAGATCCTTACAGGTAAGAGACGGCTTCTTAGGAAGCACAGGATACATACATCAAACCCCGACTAGTCTCTTCTCCGAGTGATTTCATTCTGTCGACTCCAAAGTCAAAGATTTCTCAGGAAACTGAATGGTTCTCCTTTCATCCACCAATAAACCCTCCTGTCATCTTTCATAAAATGATCGAAAGAATTCTTCTCTCACCTTAAACTTAAATATGAAAATTTAGTTCTTAGCCTTTTGGGTTTTAGCCACTGTCTTTACCACCAAAAGAAAGGGGAAAATATTGCATGTCTCTTCCTTATCAATGGATTGCGAATAAGAGATATTTTTGACAGATTTGGTCGGCAACCAAAGCCAACAAAAACACGATAGCAGCATTTAGAGATAATCTCTCAGGCCAATAACACGTCAATCTTCGCATTTCCGGCTGTAAGCATTACTATGCCTGTAGAGTTATTTCAAACCGGAAGTGCGATTTCATTTCGGAAGTAATTCCAAGTCAACGATTCTTGACAAAATATCCATAGGCGCAGGTATGACATGATTAAGAAGCTCGCTTTGCAATCATCAGGTTCAGTTCCACTGTGTGGTATCTTGGATAAATAACTTCTACTACCGCCCCAGGTCGAACGATGCCTTGAGGGTGAATTTGATTGATGCATGCATGCATACATACATACATACATACATACATACATACATACATACATACGTACATATATATATATATATATATATATATATATATATATATATATATATAACAACAAATAGTAAATGAGTATATGCATATATACGTACAGGTATGTGCATACCGACATCCACCTGTATGTATAGGTGCATATCTGGGTACAGGACATTGCAAACAAAACAGAGACGAGAAAACGCACAAGCCACATAGAGAACATTCTACTTCATCAGCTACCTCCGTTTTAACACCGGCGTTTCGAAGAGCTAGGCAGGACGCATCGTTAAAACAGCTCTTCCCATGGACCGCAAATTAAATTTGTATACACAAATTAAATCTTGCCATGGAGGAATGTTGTGGCGGACAAAAAACAAGACAAGAAAACAAACAGAAAAGGCTTTACGGCCAGACGAGAAAAAATGTTTGTGTGTGAACGCTGTGAGGCACGAACTTGAAAGTAGGGACGAAATGGTTCGTGTGTTTGCTCGGCGACAGCCAAGGAAGAAAAGGATTATTGACCGGAAGCATGTGACCATGCCGGTGTAAGGGGAAGAGAGAGAGTGGCAGAGGGAGAAACAAAGGGAGGAAGTAGAAGAATAGGTGAGCAACGAGAGGAAAAGAGAAAGAGAGGAAGTACGAGGGGGAAAAAAGAGATACGTAGTAGTAACAGAGGAAGAACGAGAGGGGCAAAGCGAGATACGTAGTAGTAAAGAGGAAGAACGAGAGGGGGGGGGAAATGATAGAGGAAGAGAAAGAGATAGAGTAGCGTCGGAAAATATGAAGTTACGAAAAACTACTTACAATTGGAGACGCTGCGTTCAATCATGTAAAAACAAATAGTAAATGAGTATATGCATATATACGTACAGGTATGTGCATATATATATATATATATATATATATATATATATATATATATATATATATATATATATATATATATACATATACATATATATATATATATATATATATATATATATATATATATATATATATATATATATATATATATATATATATGTACGTATGTATGTATGTATGTATGTATGTATGTATGTATGTATGTATGCATGCATGCATCAATCACACACTCCCACACTCACACAAAACACTCCCACGCACACACACAGATGCACACATACATACACACACATACGCACACATACGTACACACCCTCACACACACACACACACCACAAAGACGATCAAAACAACACATACACACTCAGACAAAGAGATATACGCACAGTCTCACGTACACACACCTAACATCCCCACCGACACAAAAAACACTCAAACACACACTCATATACACATTCCACAATAAACTCTGGGACCAATAAAAACGTCACACACACACACACACACACACACACACACACACACACCACACACACGGACACAAACACACATATATACACACACATAGAGATGTGCACAGAACCAGTCCCAAAAACCAGTGAACCATGACAGACTGTCACAGACCAACCAAAAATAAAAAAATCTTCTTTAACTCTTCTTCCCTCCCACCCCAGCTAGCCAGTCATACTGTCTCTTAAGACAGTAAAACATTCCTTCAATATACACAAGAGAAAAAGGCCAGGTCAGTTCCTTCTCAATTTTATTCGATTGTCAAAGAATATGTATGAGAATATGTATGTGTATTTTTCCATATGTGTATTTTCATACACTGTTTTTAACACTGTTTTTAACAATTTCACCTTAATATGACAATCAGTATGTAACACTACAAAGTTCATACAAAGCTTTATACTTTAAATATATTTTATCATCAAAGAATGTATATATGCATTTTAATACTCAGACTGTTTTTTAACATTTTTTATTATTCTCAAAGACTTTTGATAATCTTTTTCTAAAAAAGTGAAACCGGTTAAGTAAATAAATATTTTTTAAAAATAAGTGCATTTTCAAACTTTCTTTCATATATATATATATATATATATATATATATACTAGCAGAAATACCCGGCGTTGCCCGGGTTAAAGAGAATAATGAAATCTAAAAACGCCGTCTAGACTACGCATCATCTTTATATATAGAGATGTATATATACACACACGCACCCAAACACACGTATATATATGTATATCAATATAAATATATGAAAGTCAATGAAGTTTCGTAAAAGAAGGTGATCATGTACATACTTTCTTGCTGTTGTGATTATAACACCTCGTTGTAAACTATGTTCCTTGTTTTCCCTTGTGGAGTATATACAAATAGGTTTTTTTGCTGCCCACTCTTGAGCAGCCAACATACAGTTGTCCATATGAGAAGCAGGGCTCTTCCAAGAGAAGACCAGCTACAGACAGTGTTTGACCCTGAGATTTGTTTATGGACATGGCAAAAGTCACACGAAGGGGGAATTGTAGTCTTCTGAATGTCTGCTCCTGATGGAGTAAGAGGAATTCTTGGAATAAAGACGTCATCCCCTTTTGCACATCCAGAAAGAATGGTAGCCTCGATAACGTGTGACATCATTTTCTTTATCACGAGTCGTGTTCCATTGCAAAGTCTTGGTGGTTCCAGATTGCGGAGCAGCATAACAGGCGTTCCAACTTTAAGTGATATGTGGGGAGGTAGTCCTAGAGGCTCCAACGAATTGAGAAATTCAGGAGGATAGTTCACCACTTCATTTGTATCTGGAACTGTACCAACAGACTTGTAAGTTTGAAGATTGCCGGGAAGAGAATGCATCAGGTGTTGATTAATTTTTGTAACAGCTACGTTTTTTGGAGCTAATATTGCTCTTTCACATAGCCAATTGTGATTTTGGTAGTTTTGTTTAAAGTTGGGAAAGACTTTGTGTTTGAGGTCATCTACAGAATTAACAACAGAACAAAATGGCCGGAGGTCTGCAACGAAATAATTTTACTCAACACTTTGCAAGTGAATCAGTGGAGGCAAAGATGCGTCTCATTTACTTGACAATTTATGCACCACATTGCAGAAATCACAATGTAAGTATATCTGAAAGGGTAGTCTTACACTGTTGTACCGTTGAATTACAAATGATGCTCATCTGTTATGTTGGGGTTAAAATTTCATCAACATCAAAAATATATGAATTTTCATGGGAGTTATGGCCGGTATGCAAAGAATATAATTTCCAAATTTCATAAAGATCCATTCAGTACTTTTGACGTAGTTTTGGATAAGAAAACAAATGACTAATGTGTGTGTTTGTGTGCATGTGTATGTGTGTGTGATGGGTGTATATATGTATAGATATCTGTATGCATGTATATATATGTATATATGTACATATTACATGTACATCTATATATATATATATATACATCTACACATATGTATACATATACATGTATGCATATACATCTATATATATATATATATATATATATATATATATATATATATATATATATATATACATATACGTGTACATATACATCTATATGTATACATATACATCTCTCTCTCTCTCTCTTTCTCTCTCTCTATATCTATACATATACGTGTACATATACATCTATATGTATACATATACATCTCTCTCTCTCTCTCTCTCTCTCTCTCTCTCTCTCTCTTTCTCTTTCTCTTTCTCTCTTTCTCTCTCTCTCTCTCTCTGAAAGTATGTCATTACAGTATCGAAATGGTGTACATATACATGTATATGTATACATATACATCTCTCTTTCTCTCTTTCTCTCTCTGTGAAAGTATCTGTCATTACAGTATCGAAATGTGATTGTTTCAGTTAGTGGAATAGTTTCATTTTTAAAGTGAAAGTATTTGACATGGGTGTTTTTGTTTCACTTTTGACACGTAATACTTAAATAGTGGAGGAGATATTATGTTGCCGTGGGCTCGAACTCTGCAAGAAATTAAAAATGTTTTTGACTAAAACACAACTGGAACCCTAAGTAAGGCATGTGTAAAATTTGAATGAAATTGGTTGCGTAGTTCTCGAGTTTTAGGGATTCACACAGACAGTACGTGATTAATTATGTATGTAAGGCAGCGACCTGATAGAAACGTTAGCATGCCGGGTGAAATGCTTAGTAGTATTTTGCCTGTCTTCACGTTCTGAGTTCAAATTCCACCGAGATCGACTTTGCCTTTCATCCTTTCGGGGTCGAAAAATTAAGTACCCGTTGCGTACTGGGGTCAATTTAATCGACTGGCTCCCTCCCCCAAAATTTCGGGCCTTGTGCCTAGAATAGAAAAGAGTACATATGCATGTATGTATATGATTGTGTGTATCTTTTTATTTGTGTTTGTCCCCCAACATTGGTTGGCAACTAGTATCTATTTGTCCGACTACACTCTTCAGGAAGGTGTCCCAGCATGGTTGCGGTACCCTGATTGAAACACGAAAAAGTTAAAAGAATCCCAAATCAGAAAAGCCTCCAGAGAAGGCTATTCAGCACATTCTGTTAACATCCAGCGATCTTCTCTAGCATCGAGTGCTGTACTTTTTCCTATTGAATGTGATGATGGACGGCGTACTGAGAGGAACTATTTCGGGGTTTGACTAATTCACCTCTGGAAACATGGGTAACAGCAAATACCTTTTACTGTCATCTTAATATCAGACTATCATCTTATAATCAAATTGCTTTTAAAACAAACTTCTAATATACATATATTTTGACAGACATTCTCTAGAACAATACACTGTGCAAAACGAAATATATGGTACCTTAGTCAGACACCAGCTTGAACTTCTAACCTGTTGTCCCTTGAGGTCTCTGGATGAGATTTGGTGTCAACTTATACAAATACAAAGCAAAAGCCAAACATATAATAATGATGATGATGATGATGATGATACTACTACTACTACTACTACTACTACTACTACTACTACTACTACTAATAATAATAATAATAATAATAATAATAATAATAATAAAGGATTCAAATTTTGCCACAAGGGCAGCAATTTTGGGGGAAGGGATGAGTCGATTACATCGATCCCAGTGTTCAACTGGTACTTATTTTATCGACCCTGAAAGGATGAAAGGCAAAATCGTTTTCGGCGGAAATAATAATAATAATAATAATAATAATAATAACAACAACAACAACAACAACAACAACAACAACAACAATAGTAAGTGCAAGCGTAAGTGCAGAGGTACCAAGGATCAACTCCTGGTAGACAAAACTGTACTTAGAGACTGCAAGAGGAGGAGAACTAACTCAGCCATGTCATGAATCGATTATCGCAAGGCGTACGATATGATCCCACATTCTTGGATTGTGGAATGTACGAACCTATTTGATATTGCATCGAATGTTGAGCAATTGCTTGGAAAAAGTATGACGAAGTGGAGGACGTAACTGACGACACATGGAAGAAGTTTAGAGACAATAGAAGTCAGGAGAGGCATCTTCCAAGAGGACTGCCTGTCCCCACTGATCTTTGTACTGTACATGATACCACTAACACTGATTTTGAGGAAAGCTAAGGCTGGGTATGTATTCAAAAGTCGCCAACAAAAAGTCAACCACTTGTTATTCATGGATGACCTCAAACTTTATAATAAAGATGAATCCTAAGTCAGTTCCCTCGTTGATACGGTGTATACTTTCAGTGCTGATATCAGAAAGTGATAAGTGCAGAATTCGTGGACAAAATGGTGAAACCGTATGGCATATTACCAGTCAATATACACCACTAGCCCAGAAAGAATATAAGAATATAATGACACTATAGCAATGATTGTCTGTTGGGCACTTTGCATAAAGTATGGACTTGACAGAGCAAAACATTGGTACGAAGATAAAGTCGAAGGCATCATTGAAAATGATAATGCAAAGATCCTATGGGATTTTATGATTCAGTGCGACCATGAGATATAGAATAGGAAACCAGACATAGTGTTAATTGAAAAAGAAAGCAAACGATGCTGGATCATAGATATAGCATGCCTAGCTGACAACAAGATATGCAATAAGTAAGAAAGAAAAGTCGATAGATATAACAAGTTAGCTTGGGCGGTTAAGCAGTTGTGGTCGCTGAAAAGGTGGTAACAGTACTAATAATTGTCGGAGCCCTGAAAACAGAGAGTAAAATTCTTGAGAAAAACTCGACATGGAACAAATAGGGGCTGCAATAAGGGTGGACACTTGCAGAAAAGCACTGCTTGGAATCGCTCGAATACTCCGGGTGGTACTCGAAAAATAAGAGGTATTACCTTAGTTCACTGGTAGTGAACAACTGACACCGCAGTACACTTCCAGCGTTAGAAGCTGTGCAAGGCAATAAAATAATAATCACGCACATATGGTTGTGATGCATGTGCCTAGTGTACCCTTATCAGACGGGTAGTCATGATGGGTATAATGGGCTTCATATATTTTACCCCAGTGTCACTTTGATGGCATGCTTTGCTCTCTCACTCGATAATAATAATAATAATAATAATAATAATAATAATAATAATAATAATAATAATAATAATAATAATAATAAGGTAGATTATGCAAATCAAAAGAGGAAAGCATTACTCATATAGTAAGTGAATGTAGCCTACTGGCGCAAAGAATACAAGAAAAGACATGACAATCCAGGGAGAGCAATCCACTAGGAGCTTTGTAGAACGCTAGGATTTGAACATACTGATAAATGGTATGAACATGAACCTAGTAAAGTACTAGAAAGTAAGAAGCACAAGATGTTGTGGGACTTTAACATTCAAACTGACAGAATAATAGAAGCTAGAAGGCCTGATTTGGTAGTAGTAGATATCGAGAATAGAAAGTGCCAAATAATTGACTATACAATCCCAAATGATGAAAAATTAATATGAGAAAAAATAGCAAAGTATCATTGAATTACAGACAGAGACTATGGAAAGTGCGGTTAAAATGTATCCCAGTACTTATTGGTTCATTGGGATCTATCCATAAAGATCTGAAAAGATGGATAGAGGAAATAGGCGTAAAGCCCAGTTTAGTACAGCTCAAGAAAACAGTGTTATTAGGAACAGCTAGGATACTTAGGAGAGTTCTTGGTGTCTAAAGTTACTGTAACCTGATAGGAGGGTTCTTGGCATCTAAGGCAACTTGTTGTAGCCCGATACTAGGATTCTTTTCTTTTCCAACAGCCTAATCTGTTGTTTGTATGATAATAATAATAATAATAATAATAATAATAATAATAATAATAATAATAATAATAATAATAATAATAATAGATCCATTGGAAGCTCTGTGGAAATCACAACCTACAAATAGCAAAAAGCGTTGTTTGAGTAAACACCACAAGGAGTCACCGAGAATGAAAATTGCAAAGTCCTGTGGGATACAATGATTCAGTGCGATCACCTGATCAAACATCAGAATCCAGACATCGTTGTGGTGAATAAAAAAAAGAAAGAACATGCATGATACTCGACATAGCATGTCCCGGTGACAACAGGATCGATGAGAAAGAAGAAAAAATAAGCAACTATGACGATTTGAAGTGGGAAATACAAAGGTTGTGGTCAATGTGGAGAGTAGATGTGATATCAACAGTAATTGGAGAATTTGGAAGTAGCAGCACTCAACTACCAACATGGCACAAAAAGATTGGTATATATGTGAAGGTAGAACACCTACAAAAATCAGCATTGCTTGGAACTGCAAGAATTCTTAGCAGGGTTCTTGAAGCATGACAAATATAACAAGTGTTACCTTAGTCTGCTGGCTGTGACAGCTGACACTTTCCATTATACCCAGTAATATAAGCTGAGTTTTAATACAACAACAACAACAACAACAACAACAACAACAACAACAACAACAACAACAATAATAATGATAATAGTTACGGAGATGCAGTATGATTAAAGAAAGTGAGGGAAGAAATAGTGAGTGAGAAGCAGCCAGATCTAAGACTAACTCGTGCATTAATGAGTAAAGTGTTAGGAAAAATGCCTAATTGGAAGAGCCCAGGATCAGATTTAGTTCAAGGGTACTGACTAAAGAAATTTAATAGTTTACATGGGAGTCTGAGGGAACAACTTCAGGATTGTCTTAATGGAGGAATAATACTAGATTGGATGACTAGAGGGAGGACAATACTTATTATGAAAGATAGAGCAAGGGTAATACAGCTACAGACAATCACTATAGACCAATAACTTGCTTACCATTAGTGTGGAAGCTGTTTACAGGAATGCTTTCAGAAAGCATTTACGAACACTTTGACAACTAGAATTTACTGCTAGAAGAACAAAAAGGTTGCAGGAAGAAGGCTATAGGAACGCATGATCTATTATATATAGACAAATCAGTTCTAAATGAAGTAAAAGCTAGAAAGAAAAATCTAACGCAGAGTGAAGCCGCTTGGCACAGATTGACCTTGAACTCTGCAGTGCATGCACACTACGTTTTAACGTTCTAGCTAACTTCCGCTGTTTACAGCAGTACTTGGAAGGAAGATGTGTAGCGTGTGATCATCGCATTGACCATCACAGAGAAAGTTGTCATGGCGATACTTGCTCAGAGGCATGTGATCGTCACATTGACCATCACAGAGAAAGTTGTCATGGCGATACCTGCTTAGAGGCCTACACAAAGTTTCAGAAAGTGTATGGAGAGGAGTGTATGTACCACACACAAGTGTACGAGTGGTTCAGACGTATTCCAAATGTCGATATTGACGAACGTTCTGGGAGACTCGTAACCAGCAGAACTGAGAAAAACATCGCAGATGTGCATGTAGCTGTGAGGAGAAATTTTCGAATCACAATCCGTGAGTTATCAGAATATGTGCAGATCAGTTAGGGTTCAGTTCAGTCCATTATCATTGAAGATTTAAGCATGAGACTCGTGTCTGCCAAGTTTGTGTCAAAACTGCTTTCCGCTGACCGAAAAGACACTCAGGTTTCACTTCCACAAGATCTTGATTGTGTCGAGAACGATGAAAACATTTTGAAAACTTTGCGTAGGCCTCTGAGCTGGTATCGCCAAGCTTTTGGCCAAATTTTATGCAGATTCTGCTCAACTTTCACTGTCATAGTCAATGTGACGATCACGCGCTACACACGTTCCTTCCAAGTATTGCTGTAAACAGCGGAAGTGAACTAAAACGTTAAAGTGTGGTGAGCATGCACTGCAGAGTTCAAGGTCAATCTGTGCCAAGTAGTTTCACTCTGCGTGCTTTAGCTTCGTTATTATGGCAACAGTCCGGATACCTATTGATCA
>NC_142929.1:74445698-74448198 GCF_046866305.1 Octopus bimaculoides | reverse complement strand
CTCGAAGAATTTTTAGTCGAATGTATCGACTCCAGTACTTATTTTTTAAAGCCTGGTACTTATTCTATCGATCTCTTTTGCCAATTGAACACATGCAGTATATACTTGGTCTTCACTTCAGCTTTATTATTCTTATCTTAGTGTCCCTTGTCTGAAGTCTTTAGTCACACGTCCTGTGACCTATTTAGCGACTCTCCTTTCCTTGAGTTTCCTCTTGTTCTGTTTAGTCCATTCTGTCTTTTAAGACACGTGGGATAGAGAGTCTCTGAAGAGGTCGCAAGAGAAACTTGTGAAGTGCTCGTATAAGCAGAAAACAAAGTCGCTTCTTAATACATTTTAATTCACATTAGGATTCGGTCTAACTTGGATATACGACTTAGGATGAAGGAATTTTAAAATTGCATTTATTTAAACTGTTCATCTGGAATATATATATATAGATTCAGGTGAATATGCTACTTAAGTTGAGGCACCAGAATTTAGTACGGTATTATCCATACAATTTCAAAGTAAGGTGATTAAAATCAAAATATGCAACAAGGATATCCAGAGGTATATATGTATAAATATATATAAAACTGGCATGACAGCCTTTCTATACAAGACAATGACCTCAAACTAAGTCATTTTATATCAATCATACAAGACATATGCGCCAAATACGTGCCAAAAAGAAAGACCAGCAAACATGCCAATAGAATTCCTAGAGACAGGAAAAGTCTTATGAGACACAGAACAAAGGTCTCAAACCAGTTAAATAGAGAACTGGAGGATAGGAAAAGGGCTAAATTAAAACTAACACTGTTAGAAATAGAAAACAAGATCAAACTCTCCCATGAAAAGGAGAGAGTAGAGAAGGAGAAGAGAGCAGTAGAAAGCATAAAAACAAGCCCCAAGGCTTTCTATAGATTTGCAAAAGAGACTGCTACGACACAGTATAAAATAGGACCCCTATTCCTGCCTAATGGCTCACTGACTGCGGACCCCACATGGATAAGTGAAGTGCTCAGTGCACAATTCAAGAGTATCTTCAATTCTCCTCTGAGTCACATGCAGATAAAGAACCCAGCTGATTTCTTTGACAATATCACTCAGCAGAAAAAGACTGCATCCATTACCTACATTGACATTGAAGAGGAAGATGTAATAGCTGCCATAAACGAAATGAGCTCAAATTCGGCAACTGGCCCCGATGGTTTCCCAGCTGTCCTCTTAAAGTCGTGTAAACAAGAATTAGCGGGACCACTCCGGATACTCTTCCAGAGTTTCCTTGCAAGTAGTAAACTTTCCAAAAAGCTGAAGGAAGGCACCATATGTCCTATCCATAAAGGTGGAAGCAGAGCAGAGGCTGGGAACTACAGGCCCATCTCTCTGACTTCACATATTAGCAAAGTCATGGAACGAATTGTCAGAAAGAGATTGATTGCGTTCCTAGAAGAAAATGACTTGCTGAATGAGACCCAGCATGGTTTCCGTCCAGGTAGAAGCTGCCTCACGCAGCTCTTGCAGCATTACGACTGGGTCCTGAAGCAGCTACTTGACCATTCAAATGTTGATGTGATATATCTCGACTTTGCAAAAGCCTTTGACAAAGTTGATCATGGCTTGATATGTCACAAGCTGCGAAACCTTGGCATAGCTGGTAAATTAAGAGAATGGCTGCATGACTTCCTGAATGGTAGAAGTCAGACAGTTGCACCCAACGGAGAGCTATCTAGGGAAACGCAAATACTGAGCGGTGTTCTGCAAGGAACTGTCCTGGGGCCACTACTGTTCATTGTGGTCCTTCTGGACATGCCCACGGTCACTAGCTACGCTGATGACACAAAACTATCTCAGGCAATAAAGAATCCTGATGATATTGTAAGCCTGCAGAATGACCTAAATGCAATATACAAGTGGGCAGAGTAAAATAATATGCAGTTCAATGCAACAAAAAAAAAATTCAAGTACTGCGCTACAAGGCCACAAGTGCCTCCCAACTGGCATACACAGGACCTGGAGGTACTGCAATCCCAGAACCACAAACAGTAAGAGACCTGGGCATCAACATGTGTAGTGATGCATCATTTCACATGCACATTGTCAAGTTGACAGCAAAGTGCAGACAACTGGCAAGGTGGATACTGAGGACATTCCGAACAAGGGATCAAAAAGTCATGTTGAATCTATGGAAGACATTTGTTCTGAGCCGCCTAGACTATCGCTCTCAGTTGTGGTCACCACACAGTGTCAAGCGGACAGCAGAACTCGAGGCAATTCAGCGTCACTATACAAAAAAGATCGCCACAATCCAACAGATGAACTACAGGCAGCGACAAAAGGCATTAGGTCTCTACTTCCTGGAGCGCAGGCGGGTGAGATATGTAATAATATAAATATGGAAAATACTGGAAGGACTGGTGCCAAACTTTGGCATCAAGTACTACAAGAATGCCCGCACAGGTCGCCAAGGGTGCCGTCCACTGCATCTCACATAAGAATGAGGTACTGCAACAGC
>NC_142929.1:74400698-74440698 GCF_046866305.1 Octopus bimaculoides | reverse complement strand
TCACAGAGTCTCCAAAAGTGATGGGATGGAAAAAGGAAGTTATACTCAAACCGGAAATCGAGCCTTAATGCTTGCAATAGAGTGGAGTCCAGGTGATAATGTAAATAAAATTTAGCAACGGATTAAATCTACCACACAAATTGGCCATGGTGGGATTTGAATTCAGACAGAAAGAACTGAAACAAATAGTACAAGGCATTCGTTCAATGTTCTTTCAGTACCACCAATCCATTACCTTGGATTGGAACTTCTTTCTCTTTTCGAATCCGATGGGATGAACAACCAAGTCGACATGGGTGACAGACAAACTCGGAGTGCCGAGTCTTAGAACTCGCGAACGAATCTGCCAGTTCGACACCTGAGATTATTACTGTCGGAAAATGCCCCGCTCCCTTCACACACTGCCGTATCCTCTCCGCGTTTGCCTATCCTTGTTCTTGTTTTTGTATTTAATAAAAATAATTACCTACACTGCATTTCTATAATTCATTGGAAGCTTTTTTTTTTCTTTTGCATGGTGTTTTAGAGTTCTGTCTCTTGGCATTGGTTCAAGGTAAAATATTATCACCATCACAGCAATCCATTGATTAGATGATGGGGTATTGTGAAAAGTCGAGATTCCTGGAATGTTGTTTATTCGTTTGCACAGAAAATAGTTCAAATGTGGTTTACACCATAACGAATACATGACAGAATATCGGTAAAGAAATTTGAGAAATTTGAAAAGAAAATGCGAAACCGATTATTTCTCCAAAAACAATGTCACTATAGGACTTTCCTATAAGTAGGTTATCTCCCTTGGCTAGGCAGCGCTCCGTGTAGACAATTAAACTTCCGCAGACTATCCACGCTATTGTTATTGTTTTACGTCTTATCATGGTACTTATCGAAGTACTTACTGTGCCTGAGTTAAAGAAATATTTAAGATTATATGGACAGTATGTTACTGGAAGAAAGGCGGACTTGACTGAAAGGTTGAAAGGTATAAAAATTCTGTCGATGAAGAATGTCAACAAAGTAAATTCATCGGACGATAAGTCTGAAGTATCGGACGATACTTCAGACAGGAATAAGCAGAAGCTTATATCTCCTCTCGGTGAAGTATTGCCTGATCCCAATCTGCTTTCAGCATAGCTTTCAGCAACCATTCACTGATTTGGCCATGAGCTAGATGAGGTGTAGAAGAGGTAGGGACAGTCACACTATAAAGTCTAATAATTAGAGGAATATTAGATTCAATGCTGTAAATTTATTATTTAATCAACACACACACACACACACACACACACACACACACACACACACACACACACACACACACGCGCATATATATATATACAAAAATATGAGGAATGACCAGCAAAAGTGGACTCCTATATGCTAGAAATAGATGCCGAATCGGCATCTATTTCTAGCATATAGGAGTCCACTTTTGCTGGTCATTCCTCTTATTTTTGTATGTAATATAATTTTAATCTTCGGATTTTTTTTAATATGCTAGACCACTGGTTCTAATTGATTAATATCAATTTCTACCCTTATTAATAAATATATATATATATATATATATATATATATATATATATATATATATATATATATATATATATATATATATATATATATATATATATATATAAAGAAACATATCATAGCTTGCAGTGTAAACAAAGTCTTTCCTCACAAGTCTCGATCTCTGAAGCCAAATACGACGAATAGCTACGTTTGCAGGATATCTATGTAGTGAAATAACTTTGCCGTCTACATTCTTCCTTCTATAGTGGCTGCATATACAGCAGTATTCGCGTGATTTCTTCGGAGACATATTAACCGGTCAGTACAGTATGTGAGTCGTCTGCGGAAGTTAAAGCAAGTCACTGAGCATGCGTACATGTCATACGGGAGAGTTCCAATCAGGGGTGGATAACAACCTTATAGGAACCCCCTATACACAAGATTTTATATAATTTCCCTAACATGACAATTTTAATAAAGTTTTTAACCATATAATACAAATCTGTAGTTTTTTCATCCTATTTTGTTTTTTATACATCCAACCACGTGCATTCATATACCAACTGTCTCATATACGTATATACATACTTACATACACACACACACACACACACACACACACACACACCCACACACACACCCACACACACACACACACACACACACACACCCACACACACACATATGTATATATATATATATATATACATATTTCAAATTTTTAGAAAACAAAAGATGGTGAAACAAAAGACAGGTGAAGGAACAACAAGCAGGTGTATTAGTTTGACGTTCATGAAGAATAGAAGAATAGAGTCTTTAACGTTTTGAGCCTACGCTCCTCAACAGAAAAGATTGAAAGGGAAAAAATGGAGTAAACGAAAAAAAAAAAAAACAGAAAAAATAATAATGTGTAGGGTAGGTTCAATATGATATATATATATGTATATATATAAGTAATACAAATGATATATAAGCATATGTATGTATACATACATATATGTACATACCCACATCTACATGTATTTATAGATGCATATTCGGGTACAGGACGTTAGACAAATGAACAGGAGCATAAAAACAAAACAGACTTTGTTTACAGACAACAGAACGAACACATAGGAAAACAAACAAGCCACTTGGAATTAATCCTTCATCAGCTGCCTCTATTCTAAAACCAGGCGTTTCGAAGACAGATATATATATATTATATATATACATATACACACACATATATATGAGTTTATCTCTATAGATTTTTCTATAGAATTACAAAGTTATGACACTGCAAGTTACGACATTCCGTAAACCATATATTTCTATGTAAACAACGCGATCGAAGACAAAACATATTGGTAATGTGTGTATCAGCACCAAATCCAACCCATCGAATGCAGTCTTAACTGGAAAGGGTAGAGATGGTTAAGTACGTGACGATGGAAGCTTTGCCACTGTGGGCTGCGTGTTTGATGTCAAAGAATCTACCATTGTTCCTTTTACAAACCGCGGGGAAATGATTCATTTATAAAATTTTTTTTAAAGCCAAACCTCCGTGATAGACGTAACAGTATTAACCCGTTTGATAGGAACCCGCCAAAGACCACAACTAATTTTATCATGTTTTAAAATTGGTTCTGATTAGATGCAAGATCAACAATTCAGGAAGAAGCAGATTAATCGATACTATTCGACCCCAGCGCTAGATTGGTACTTGTTTTATCGACTCCGGAAATATAAAAGGTAAAGTTATCCTTGGCGAGATTTGAACTTAGAACATAGAGAGCCGGAAGAAATATCACTCAGTATATTATCCTATGCTCTAACGCCAGCTTGCGTTAGATTAAGAATGTTCCATGAAACCTTTTACTTTTTGCTTCAAATACAAGTTTAACAATGACAAAGTTGCTTTATTAAATTCTTCATTATTTTCAAAATTAATTGGAACAAAAACAATATATATCGACAGAGAAATGGCAACGAAAAAGTTTATACTATTACTAGAAGCCAATAATCATTAATATCACTGGGTGCTGGCATGGTCGAATGCTTGGGATTTTGGAGTATTAATAATTAATGGGTTCAAATTTTGGCACAAGGCCATCAATTTCGGGGGTGATCTGGTTAAGTCGATTAAATTAACCCCAGTGTTCATTGACGTTCCCTGGTTCAATCCCAACGCGTAGCATCTTGAACAAGTTTGAGGCGGTGAGTTGGCAGAATCGTCAGCACACCAGGCAAAATGCTTAGCGGCATTTCGTCCGTCTTTACGTTCTGGGTTCAAATGCCACGGACGTCGACTTTGGCTTTCATTCTTTCGGGGTCGATGAAATAAGTACCAGTTGATTACTGGTGTTAATTTAATCGACTTAACCTCATACCCCCGAAATTGTTGGCCTTGTGCCAAAATTTGAGCCCAACAATTATTAATACCATTCATAAAAACCCGACGAAACAAACACGAAAAAATATTTTATCATCATTATAAATAAATTAATAAATAAGTAGATAAATAAACAAATGAAAGAAAATAAAGAATAAATAAAGTAAAAAGGAAAGCTGAAAATCCATTTAGTTTTACTGCAAATTATATTATGAACGTTTCCTGTCTATAATAAAGTGAGTTACGAGGGAGGAAATGCCACTTATAGCGGCAATAAATGCCATTACGATTACACTCCTTTCAATTTTGTATGTTAACAAAGCATTTTATATGTGATTGTTGTTTGGTCAGGCTTTTAGTAATGGTATAGGGTTCTGTTGGTAATAGTGGTTTCAAATTTTGGCATAGGGCTATCAGTTTTAGCGGGAGAGGGCAAGTCAATTAGATCGACACCAATATTTAACTGGTACTTAATTTTATCGACCCCAAAAGGATGAACGTCAAAGTTGACATTGGACGCATTTGAACTCAGACCGTAAAGCCAGAAGAAATGGCGCTGAACATTTTGTCCGGCGGGCTAACGATTACTCCAGCTGACTGCCTTAATAATAATCAATCGTTCCCATTATAGGCAGAAGGCCTGAAATTTGGTGTTGAGGTAGGCTACTCCATTACATCGACCCTAGTTTCAGCCCGAAAGTATGAAAAGCAAAGTCAATTTTGGCAACCTTTGAACTCAAAGTGCAAAGACGGGCGAAATGCAGCTAAGCATTTTCTCCGGTGCACTAACGATTATGTAGGCTGGCTGCTTCAATAATAATAATAATAATAATAATCTTTTACTTGTTTCAGTCATTTGACTGCGGCCATGTTGGAGCACCTCCTTTAGTCGAGCAAATCAACCCCAGGACTTATTCTTTGTAAGCCTAGTACTTATTCTATCGGACTCTTTTTGCCGAACCGCTAAGTTAAGGGGACGTAAACACACCAGCATCGGTTGTCAAGCGATGTTAGGGGGACAAACACAAACACACAAACACACACATATATATACATATACATATATACGACGGTCTTCTTTCAGTTTCCGTCTACCAAATCCACTCACAAGGCTTTGGTCGGCCCGAGACTATAGTAGAAGACACTTGCCCAAGGTACCATGCAGTGGGAATGAACCCAGAGCCATGTGGTTGGTAAGCAAGCTACTTACCACACAGCCACTCCTGCGCCTATAATAATAATAATAATAATAATAATAATAATAATAATAATAATAATAATAATAATAATAATAATAATAATAATAATCCTTTATACTAAAGGCACACGGCCAGAAATTTGGCGGGAGGGGACCAGTCGATTACATCGACTCAGTATTTCACTGGTACTTAATTTATCGACCCCGGAAGGATGAAAGGCGAAGCTGACCTCGGCGGAATTTGAACTCAGAACGTCAAGGCGGAGGCGATGCCGCTAAACATTTCTTCCTGCGTACCTCAATTCCAATATTCTGCAGCCTCTCAGAGAGCAATTTGGGTGCTGTGCCCAGTGCTCCAATTGCTACAGGAACAATTTTTATCACTCTGTCCTAAAATATTTATCATTTCTTTGGCTAGGTCCTCATATTTCGCAATTTCCTCAGTTTCCTTTTAATCTATTCAACCATTATACGCAATTGCAAAGTCAATGACCTTACTCCGTTTGTTCTTTCTGTCCTACGGTGAGATTGGTGGTTTTCTTGTTTTAATTCTTCTTCCTATCAAACCACTCCTCGTGTTCTAGGGTGTGGAGCAGTTTGTACATTTTCTAAGAAAGATTTTTCTGTTTTTTATCTTCGTATCCGCTTTTACATTGCACTCGGGATTTTGTGGATAATCCTTTCTGAACCTTATAGACAAGTTTTCTGTATTGAATTTGTTCACAGATTAAGGTCAACTTTTTCAATAAATTTTATAATACGCATACATACATATACACATACACACATATATGCATGAATAAATACATAGATATACAGGCATACATTTGCACATGCATATATTTAAGCATGTACATGCATATACAAATATGGTGATTGCTTCCTCTTCACATACGATTCTGTCTCTTTATGCTTCTACGCTGTCAATGGCATTTCTAACTTTCTGTCAATGATCTCTCAGAAGACTATATTCAGTCTCGATCCAGACTTGCATGTTTTGAGGTATAGGTAACAGACGAAAGTTGTAACTTCCAGCCTTGGATCTGGGTTAGTAACCGGCTCTTTCTCTATTGGCAAGAAATCTTGAAATAAGACTGAATAATGGCGTACATACATACATACATACATACATACATACATACATACATACATTTAATTTGATATATACATATTCGCTATAAAGCGTTGATTGAACCATTTCGCAAGACGTTCATTTTCAAATGAAACAATCTGATGGGACCATCTTTTAAGAATCCAAATTCATACTTCTAAATTACAATATCTATCTATCTTCTCCGTCCTCTATTCCTGGAAGTGTTGTGGGGTAAAAGTCCTCAGCACCTCCTCCACAGGCTCCATAGGATCCTATCAAAGATTTGGGGTATTACCTAACCGTCTCGCTGTTAGTATAGCCTCAGTTTCCTGAAGTAGCAGCTCGACCTGGAGAGATCCCCTGATTTCCGAGCTACGGAACCTGTCGAATAACATAACTCCATAACTCCAGAGATCCTTCGGCGGAACCCTATTTCGGCCGCTTGTATTCTTGTATTTCCCAATGTTCATGGTGATAGGTGAGGATAAGCATGGAAACCGAAATGAAGACAGCGTATTGGGCACTTTTTACCAACCTCTAACTGTGCTTGCGGCTGCAATTCTAGCTTACAATATTCAGCTTTCTGCTTCCTACAACTCATGTATACGGCTCTGGGTTACTTAAACTGTTCCACTTGTCTCAGTGATGTTCCAATAACATGTAGAGAGCACTGGAAAGATTTTCTCAAAAGGACCAATGTATCAGTCTTCGCAACACTCATTCTCATCCTTGCCTTGCAGCGAACCATTTCAGTGCATGCCGGGGGGGTTACCTCCTGATGAGCCAAGTAGCACTATGTCGTCTGCTATCCACCAACAGATCCTATATCCACTGATTGTGATACCACTTCCACAGCGGCTGCGCCTGTCAATCTATTTCATAAAAATCATGAACATTACAATATCAAGCATCCATTACTTCGTAAATCTGGAATCGTACAATTCTACAATCATTTCTCGCCCGCTATTTGGTGTATATTTTCTAAATTAAGTATCAAAGAATGTGAAGCATTCACTGAGGTTGGTCTGAGAAAGAAACTTGAGTTAAAACACGTCAGTCCACGAATATGTTATCCAGTAACAGGATATGTACTCATCACTGACAAAGTAAGACCAACAATAGCTTAACTGTCTGTCAACGCTTCAGTCATAAATGTTATGAAGGGAGATAACTATTTAGGTCAGTTCTGCCGCCATTTTAATGAAACAGAATACACTGCAACTAAACGAATCTCTTGTTTGATCATATCTAAAAATTTGAAATTATATAACTAGTTGAGGATTATTTTCTGTTGACTTTAATAGAATTAGAACTTACGTTTTAAATGCAGTTTTTGTCCTTCTTTCGGAATTTGAATTCATTTAACAGGTAAATAAATATGAGAAAAGAGTATTAGAAGTTAATTTTTTAAATGACCAAGTTATTTGGTAAGAGGAATATATATATATATATATATATATATAATTAAGGGATCAGCAAATATTTGCTTAACCATATACCGAAGTTCAGAAATAGCAGCTAAAAAAGCTGAGAATATTTGCTGATCCCTTAATTATATTTATAAATATATATGAGCTTTTAAATAAGTTCTCCACCAATAATGGTGCTTTCATACCGATGGGCTTGGTAAAAATTATTAATTGTTAATTGATTTATTAATTAATAAATTGATAATCCTTTACCCTTTTAATTTGTAATAATATATATATATATATATATATATATATATATATATATATACTTACACATATATACATACATACATACATACATACATACATACATATATTTATACGTATATATTACGCATATAAACTGTTTAAAATATATGCTTGGAAGCATACATTATGTATTGTGGTCATCCTTATCTAAAAGCGTAGTCTTTTACCTAATCACCAATGATATTACGATGACCAAAACCAACAAGTTTAATAATGAGAAATGCAAGATCACCATGTCCTCGATTACCGTAATCCAATTTTAATTTTTAACAACGTTCAGATGTAGATTCAAAAAATTCGTTGATGTAGATTCAAAAAATTCACAAAAGAAATTTTTCATTGATCTCACATTACATCTTATTGACGTCGCCCTCTCAACTAAGCAGTCGTATTTGTACACATTAATCAGACGGTACTGCTGTAAAGTCTTAACACATTGCCTCCCATGGGAATCACCAATGATTTCCCACTTTATATTCTTAATATACCATAGGAGTCACTGGTGACTTCCAATGGTGATGTTTTTTTATGGAGCTAAACTACATTACTTGAATTTTAGGAAATGTACAGAATACTGATACCAGAGGCGTGTAATTCACAGTCATCGCCATCATTGGAGAGCTGCTCTTCATAAAATAAATTTTGTTAAAAAGAAGCCATTAAAGATTATATAATATAATCTGAAATATAATCTGTTCAAAAATTACAAATATATTAAAAAAGTATAAACAGAAGTTTAGTGGATATTTTAACACCTTTAAATATATGTATTACCGGTGACTCCTGCAGTACAGAATGAATATTTGTTCTGTACCATGCGAGTCACCGGTGATACCCATACTATAAATCAATGTTGTAGTTTATTTTATGGACTAGAACATATAAACGGGCGAAACATTTTTTAAAATGCATAATTTATAACAAAATTAGACCGCTAGTGCAAAAGAAAATATGTCGCAAAATGGGTTTGGTAGGCAAAGTGTTAAAAGTCTCCTTGAACGAGAAAATAAACGGTCACGGTTATATATTTTATATCACCGTTTTCTGATTTCAAGGTTAAGTACTGTAAGCCTTACTGATTAAGCCAAGTTGACATAATACCGATATACATAAATAACTACAAAGTACAAGGTTAACTCAGAAATGCTGCTATCAGTTCAGATTTGCTTTAATGCGCTTAATCAGAGCTTAGTAATCAAGATTATGGCATTTTCATTTATCCCTACCCCCATCCTTACTCCTCAGCTTGTTTACTATTTAAAAAATTTTAACTGTCATTGTGATTTTAATGTTTTCCGAATCAGCAATTTTTGTGAGAACAATACAACACAACATGAAGTTTATTCAAGTGTAACGAACTGAATTTCTCATGCGTAACGACAACTTGAAATTGGATGGTGATATTAGTGAGAGAACATGTATCCTAGAAGCTCCATTCTACAAACAAAGAAGCTGGGAAATATAGAGCAGAATTAAACAACACAATTGCAAAACGCTAATGATGACCAAATACCGAAAAAGGTAGCCAAAAATGCATAGGTTAAAAGCAAAAGCAGAAGGAATTAAAACCTTGAAATATAGATGACAGCAGAAACCTCTCCATGGCTAATACCTACTCCGCACTCAGGAAGCTGATATAGACTACTCAAATACGTATCAGTGCCTGCGAATTTCGAAGGCAGAAACGGAAGAATTCTGCCCAGGACCAGAGTCTATACACAAAAAAATTATCAAGATGATATCCTCAAAAACAGAGCAGAGCCCAAGTGTAGAGTCTGCAATGCATGTGACGAAACAACTGACCATAAAGGATACCCAACCCTGGCTGCAATCAAATATAAAGCTAGATGCGACAGAGTGAGCCAATACATTCACCGGACTTTGTGCAAAAGCCTTGGTACTGAACATGTGAAAAGCTGATATGAAGACCAACCTAAGCCAATAGTTGAAAGTAACGACATTACCATCCTCTGTGACTTCACAGTATACACTGATCGCACAATTTATGTCAACTGCACAAATGTTATAATACCAGGTCTTGTTTCTAGTGTTAAAGACACCAGAAACAAATCCTGCCCACTTACATATATGTCAATTCCTTTTGACAAAAATGGACCTGCCAAGGAATAGAATAAACTTGCCAAGTATAAAGACTTTAAAATTGAAATAAGCAGGATGTAGAACCTCATATGAGCTGTGATTGGAGCATTACGAGTCATAAAAGAAAGTCAGTGGTTTCCTCGAAAAATTCTCAGAATAACTTAGCGCGCAGGAGTGGCTGCGTGGTAAGTAGCTTGCTTACCAACCACATGGTTCCGGGTTCAGTCCCACTGCATGGCATCTTAGGCAAGTGTCTTCTACTATAACTTCGGGCCGACCAAAGCCTTGTGAGTGGATTTGGTAGACGTAAACTGAAAGAAGCCCGTCGTATATATGTATATACATGTACATGTGTGTATGTGTGTTTGTGTGTCTGTTTTTGTCCTCCTAGCATTGCTTGATAACCGATGCTGGTGTGTTTATGTCCCCGTCACTTAGCAGTTCGGCAAAAGAGACCGATAGAATAAGTGCTAGGCTTGCAAAGAATAAGTCCCGGGGTCGATTTGCTCGACTAAAAGCAGTGCTCCAGCATGGCCGCAGTCAAATGACTGAAACAAGTAAAAGAGAGTAAGAGTAGATATGAAATCAAAGAAAAAATAGTGCTAAACAAAATAGCTCACACCCTACGTATACTCTTGTCCTCATAATCTATATTCTCAAATCCTTTGACTGCATTTGAACTTAAGACGGGAAAAGGCAGAAGAAATGCTGCTGAGCATTCTGTTTGACAAGGTAACGATTCAGCAAGCTTACCACCTTAATAATAATAATAATAATAATAATAATAATAATGATAATGCCCTGATGCATTACCAGGTAGTGGCTCTCAAGGCTTCTTATCTTAACTAATTGGAAGTGTTATCATGTACATTGTTTTTTCTTGGTATAAAAGATGGGCTACACCAAATAGTCTGCTCAATTCCACCGATTTGCTTGTCAGTTGTTTGACTTTAACTAGTTGAGCATGTCCCTTAGTTGTAGACGATATGTACATCTCTGATCATGAGCAGAAGTAGTGGGGGGAGCATCATAGCCATGTGTTAAGAGGAATTCTTTGGGGTTTGGATAATTCACCTTTGGAAACATGGGTGTTTCGTTCAACATCCTCAAACAAGCCTTATTTAGGGACCTTTTGAGCAGGATGGGCTACTCGACCTGAAGAAAATTCTAACAGGGCCCCCACCTGCAAGGTAATGCGCTGTTTTTCTTGATATGAGACCACTATGTCGCGCACATATGGTTGTGATGCATGTGCCTGGTGTACACTTATCAAACGGGTAGTCATGATGGGTATACTGGGCTTATATTTTACCCCAGTATATTGTACCCTATCACTGTGATGGTATGCACTGCTCTCTCACTCAATAATAATAATAATAATAATAATAATAATAATAATAATAATAATAATAATAATAATAATAATAATAATCCTTTCTACTATAGTCACAAGACTTGAAATTTGGGAGAGGGTCACTGTCGATTAGATGGAAACCAGTACTCAACTGGTACTTATTTTATCGACCCCAGGAGGAGGAAAGGCAAAGTCGAGCGCGGCGGAATTTGAAATCAGAACATAAAGACGGACGAAATGCCGCTAAGCATTTTGCTTCAAGTGCTAACGGTTCTGCCAGTCTTGGTTCCAAATTTTGGCACAAAGCCAACAATATTCAGGGTAGCGGTTAAGTCGATTACATTGACCTCAGTGCTCAACTGATACTTATTTTTATCGACTTCGGAGAGATGAAAGGCAAAGTCGACCTCGGCGGAATTTGAACTCAAATCCTAAAGACGAACGAAATGCCGCTAAGTATTTTGACCGGCGTGCTAACGATTCTGCTAGCTCGCCACCTTAATAATAATAATAATAATAATAATAATAATAATAATAATAATAATAATAATAATAATAATAATAATAATAATAATAATAATAATTTATTTCTTTATTGCCCACAAGAGGCTAAACATAGAGGGGACAAACAAAGACAGACAAAGGTATTAAGTCGATTACATCGACTCCAGTGCGTAACAGGTACTTATTTAATCAACTCCAAAAGGATGAAAGGTAAAGTTGACCTCGGCGGAATTTGAACGTAACGGCAGACAAAGTACCACTAAGCATTTCGCCCGGCGTGCTAACGATCGTAAGGAGAAATATTAAAGAAATTGGTATAGAGTGCCCAGTAGAACTGTTACAAAAGGTTTGCCTCCTTGGCACGGCCAGAATAATCAGGAAAGTATTAGATAGCTGAAAAGAACGAATAGCATGGTACCGTAGACTGCAGGTACTGAGCTACGCACGCAAGACTCCAGGAGCTCCAACAAAACCTGTGATAAAGAGAAAATAATAATAATAATAATAATAATAATAATAATAATAATAATAATAATAATAATAATAATAATAGGGAGGCCGAGGACTTCTACAGCTGGCATTATCAATGAAGGTAGCCACAATTGGCCTAGACACCTATCTGAAAAACTCTGAGGACTGGATGCTAAAACTTGT
This sequence comes from Octopus bimaculoides, assembly GCF_046866305.1. Lineage (NCBI taxonomy): Eukaryota > Metazoa > Mollusca > Cephalopoda > Octopoda > Octopodidae > Octopus > Octopus bimaculoides. The sequence continues at coordinate 74,428,182 of NC_142929.1, read as the reverse complement.
CTTAAAATATGAAAGCAAGAAAGCATCTTACTCAGTAACAAAACAGGCAAAGGAATATCTAAGTGAATTCCAATTGCAACAAATTCAAGAATTAGACGAACTAGAAACACCTGCAGAAAAAGCTAAGCGCTTGAAAACCCGTGCTAAAATTGCTGCCTTAGCTATTATGACTGAAAAATGGCATGGAAAACCTCTCAATGGCAAATACCCAAAGAGAGCGAATAATGCAGATATTGACAAAGCCGTTACCCACCAATGGTTAATGGCCTCTGGCTTGAAATCAGAAACAGAGGGGTTTATCATAGCAGCCCAAGATCAATGCCTACCTACAAAGAACTACCAGGCCAACATATTAAAGAACGGCAGCTCCCCATTATGTCGTATATGCCAACAACAAAATGAGACCATCGATCATGTTGTCTCCATGTGCAGTCTGCTTGCGCCTACAGAGTATCTCAACAGGCATGATAGAGCTGCACAATATATTCACTGGGTAATATGCAAAAACCTGGACTTGCCCCATGATAAAAACTGGTGGGAACACAAACCACCCCCAGTACTTGAAAATGATCACATTGCACTCCTCTGGAACTTCACCATTCAAACTGACAGAAAGATAGACGCAAATAGGCCAGACATCATACTGAAAGACTTCAGACAAAAATCATGCCTCCTCATTGATATGACTGTCCCAATCGATATAAACGTATCTGTCAAGACCTACCAAAAACTGAGCAAATATAAAGATCTTGAAATAGAAATTAGCAAAATGTGGAATCTGAAGACGAAAACAATACCTATTGTCATAGGTGTCCTGGGAATGACAGCGAAACGGGCTGATTACTACCTAGCTCAGATACCAGGAAACCCCAAAATGGCTGAAGTTCAAAAGATAGTGCTCATGGGAACTGCCCATATCCTACGTAAAATACTGTCTATGTGATCTCAAATTTTAAAGCAAACACATAATTTTCTTATGGTTTCTTAAACATTCACTTGAACAAAACTGTACAAATCCAAATATATGGTACCCTAGGCATAACACCTACATGAACTTCTAACTTGTTGTCTCTTGAGGTCTCTGGGTGAGACTTGGATCCAACTTGTACAAATGCAAAACAAAAGTCAAACATAAAATAATAATAATAATAATAATAATAAAATATTCAGACAAATACATAACAAAAACACCAGGACTTACAAATATATATAACATACAGAAAATTGCACTACTGGGCGCTGCACACATCCTACGCAAAACACTTTCAATACAGTAACCATAAGAGCATCACAGCAAACCACAGCACATACCCAAGGCATGCAGAGCTGCGCTCGGTAGTGAAGTGAAAGTACGTTATAAAAATAAAACTACTGAACAATAATAATAATAACAACATCTTTTATTGTCCATGGGGGAATAAATGAGGGAGGTATCAAGAGGACAGAAAACAATTTGTGTGGAGATTTACATAAAGGATAGTGAGAAAGAAATGGAAAAGTTAGTGAATTACGATAAAGGTATACATAGTATATAAAGTGTGTGGTAACTTGAAAGAAGCTGTCCTCTTGATGCAGGAGGAACCCCGATTAGGGCCAGTCATGAAACCTCACAAATCCAAGATTATCCGATCTACGGGCGCATATTTCCACAAATTCACTGGAAAGTAGCACTTCCCTCTCTACCCTCAACTTCCTTTCCAAGTGGATCGTAAAAAGTCGATGAGAGCTTGACCGAAGAAGGTGTCTTTCCTTCATTCTTTCAGCCTCGTCCACCACACAGCCTCTTTTGCCATCGCCACTAGACAGTCTGCCTATCCTGTCTTGTTAAAGGTGGGTGGTGAAGAGATCCTCCCGATGGATCCGGCCGATATTCGGATCTGTCCCACGTGATAACAGCTGTTCGACATAATTCTTATTTCTTTATTGCCCACAAGAGGCTAAACATAGAGGGGACAAACAAGGACAGACAAAGGGATTAAGTCGATTACATCGACCCCAGTGCGTAACTGGTACTTAATTTAGCGACCCCAAAAGGATGAAAGGCAAAGTCGACCTCGGCGGAATTTGAACTCAGAACGTAACGGCAGACGAAATACCGCTGAGCATTTCGCCCGGCGTGCTAACGTTTCTGCCAACTCGCCGCCTTTAAATTATGTCGCTGTTCGACATAATTATGCAAGTCAGCAGTACTCGGGCTCTTCACAAGTGCATGCAGAACGGTTTCGTCGCTCTGTGCTCATCTCGGTCAGTCCCGCCTAACAGTGCTTCTGTGCTTGTAGAGTTTACCTCGATCTAGTAATGTTCTTCGGTAGCACTGCTAGGCCAGAGATTTCTGGAAGTTATCCATGATAGTACCGGGTCTGAAATAGACCAGCTAGTTCATACACGTCGGCGCCAAGTGTTTCACCGAGAACGTCATCACTCTTACCCACTACTAGATTTCTATATATTGCTATCATAGAACTTCCACCGACCGTATTGACCGACTGGTAGAGAGCAGTGGGCGTGTGACGATATTCCAGCTCTTGACATGCCGGGCGCCTAATCTTGGTTTTTTTCTTGACCTAGGATTGCAGCTCCGTCAAAGAGATAAGCTGCGGAAAAGCGTATTTTACAAACGGAGCGCGTGTCTGCGCGTTAGCAACCATGGCATGCCAAGCCCACCATCCAGAGGACGCTGGCAATAAATGGACCGCCGGACGAGCGGAAGGAGTCCTTTCTACAAGAAACGGAAAAGTAAACGCCCCAGTTCAGCAAGACGTGGACTGGGGCAAGGTACAACAGTAAACTGATAAGTTATTGAAGAGGCGATGTGCGCATTCTCTACCGCTGCTTGACCTTTCAGACATAATATCCTCTCGGCCCATTTCTGAGTGAGATCGGCCACTCTGTTTGTAACCTCATCCCAGTTCTTGTTCACCTGGACGTCCGGGTCAAACTAGAAACCGAGGAATTTCACTGGTCCGTCTGTCCCTCTGTTCGTTGGCATAGTCTTGCCTCTCCAGTTGCCATGCCGCAGGCCTATTGACTTGTTCGGATTATCTTAGCTTATACTATAACTTTGTATTCCTATAAAATGGAATCTACTACTTGAACTTCCGCGGTGTCTGACACCATGAGCGTGATGTCATCAGCAAATGTCGACACAGCTCTCCCGCATTCCAGTTCGAATGGAATGCTTCTCAAGTGTTCTAACTTCTGCAGTAAAGGCTCTAGCGCCAGAACATATAGAAAAAGTGAATGAGGACACCCAAGACGGATCGAGCGCGGGATATGAAACGGTTCTGAGGTTTGGCCGTTTACTTTTACCACTGATCAAACACCAATATCCAGCTACTGAAAACGCGTCCGAAACCGGCTGCTTTTAGGACTGCCACAAAGTAGTGATGGTCGACCCTATAGAAGGCTTTGAACTGATTCAAATTGATCAGAGCTCCACTGATACCATATTTACTTTCCATTTCCAATATGATGTAGTGCATGAGATTGAGGTTATCGTAGATGGATCTATTGGGGATCGTGCACATTTCAGCTTTTCCCACTAAACCGTCCACGATAAGCTCCAGCCTGTTTGCCAACACCTTGGGCCAAAATTTTTAAACTCTGTATTTAGCAGGGTTGTGGGCCGGAGATTGTCTATAATATCCCCAGTATTGGCGTCAGTTATGACAGACATTTGCCAAGAGGTCACCAAACAACTCTGGCATATAACCATAAAAATCATAGAGCAGACCATCCAAACTGGGCGATTTGTCCCTTGCGCAGCCACTCAATACTTCTCGTATTTCGTTGCTGCTATTGGCCTTTCACAGTACCTGGCCTCTTCTTCCAAGAGTTGCAGCAGCTCGTCGAGGTAGGTACTAGGACCCATAATTCTCTGTGGCCAATTGCTTTTCCTGAAGAATTCGTTAAACTCCTCCAAAAGGGCCCCACACATTTGTTTAGAAGCGTGCAGTACACACCCATCCCTACCTGTCAAAGAAGGAATTGTGGCTTTGTTACCACGCCGCAGATTTCGTTCCTTCTTGTTTTAGCGCACGTACTCTAGTCCTGACAACGCAGCCTTCGTGTTTCGCATTGAAGAAATGGTTGAACGCCTTGCCGCTGGGACGTTGGTCGTGATTCCACTTTTAATTGCCTCTTCTAGTTTACTAGTTTCCTAGATCTTCCTCTAGTTTATGTCTTTTTATCATTTGGTCTTTACTAATACTATTGACTCATATTTAATTGCCCTCTTCAGGGTTCTTCACTACCTGTTATTAACTATTGCCCCCATTAGATATTTCTCTACTAACTCGCTCATCCGGTCTCTGTAGTCTTTCCGGTAGCCAGGTCCCTATCTATGACTCCTATGTAAGGCGACTGTGAAGATCACAAATTTGTGATCTGTATAACTGACCAGTTTGTATTGTGGACAGCCTAACTTATCTTTGTCAGTTACCCTAACGAATATTCTAAGTACAAGCTGGGAGACATCGTGATTGCTCCAAGTTTACATTGGTACATTTAGGAGATCCAGTCGGTTCTCTGTCAGAAAGTTGAAAACGTCATAATATTTTTCGAGGCTTTTGTATTCCCTTCTATGGGTTAACCCTACAAAATCTTAACGTGCATTCAAAATACCATTCCAATTCCCTACGAGAACTAAAGAGCGGGATGTTCCTAGGAAGGTTTCAAGACGTCTAGAGAAATCTGGCCGTCCAACACAAGTAGATGCATAGACGGTTGCTAGTCTGAAGGCTCTGCCTTTATTATTACTTACATCTAGTAACACTAACTTACTTGCCGGATCCGAGAAGATCGTCTGCACCTCTAAACCTAATTTTTTCCGACAAAGCACAGCTACTCCAACTCCCGATCCTTATAAGACCACAAGATGAGTACGTCTTGGGGCCATCAAACATTGGGCTGAGTGCATGCGTTCTGGAAATTAAACGCATATATGTCAAATGTTATACATATTCCATTACGTTTTATTTCTGTTTCTTGGCCTGTCTTTAATTGCTTTCTGGTCTGAGACAGAAATTCTTGGTATCAAACTTCAAACTCTTCATACTTAACCCGAAATTATTTCAGAAACTTTTCCGGAGAATCAGTTAGAATCATTAATGCTTCATATAAGCTTCAACTCCTTGAAAAGCTTTATTTGTAGTATTGAACTATACAGGAATCTACCGTATTTGATGTCATATAACACGCCCATTTTCGTAAAAAAATCTAAAAAAAAACCCATCTCGGATTCTCTATGTGAAGTTGGGCCTTCCATAAGCTTTAATGAACTAAAACATTTTCCCCCCTGAATATGCGCTATTCAGGTGCATCTAATATACCCATGCGACTTTTATGCCATAAATATGGTAAGTTCTAGATAATGACCATTCATTTTTGTTTGCTCGTCAATATCTGAGCTTCATTTCAAGCGACAGGTATTCCAATCCCTGTCAATTTCTTTGTGAACATTTTGAATGCAGTAATTTCCAACTTAGAGCATTTCAGTTACAACAGCTCCTACTGATCTACAAATGTTTAATGGTGACTTCACAGTTAATACACTTTATACCAGGAGATGACTCTGTGTTCACGCAGAATTAAAACATGTATAACATTTATCTGAAATAAAAATACACTTACGGCTACAGCTCAGCAAGAGTAAATGAGTGATCAGCACTAGAAATGAAAAAATGCTGTTGGCGTATCTTTTACTCTGTGCAGTGACTAGATATACTGTTGGCATTGTCATATGACTGCTTTTTCAGTCTTAAAAATCAATAACTTTTTTTTTTATCAAGAAATTCTAGTAGAGATACGTAGCTGGTAATTCAGCCATGTAAGCATCAGTCAACAGCAAAGTTAAAAACTTTAAGTTGGCTTCCCAAGTACATATATCGCACAACAGCTGTTAGCTGGTCAACACGAGCCAGTTCTGGCGTTGAATCTACACAAACTGAGGAATGCTTGACAGATTTATGATTCTTCCACAATAAAGTTCTCAAAGTATTTTGCAATCAACACAACAATAATTTCTTTGTAAATGGTTGGTGATAATTATAACCGCTTGCTCCTTTCATGATTGTAAAATTCTGTAAGGTGACCTATTAGAAATGGATTAAATTGTGCAATAAGTTCTATAATTTCTCAAAATATTCCTATACTGTTTGGATCCTGTGATCTCTGAACTACATCTAAATATTTGGCCTTTTTCTATCCACTTAGACATTGTCTATTAAGACAAGATGTTTCCATCTGTCTACATTAGTGGCTAAAAAGAAAATCATACATACAAACATACATACATACATACATACATACATACATACATATCAGGTCATCCCATAAGTTCTGTCTGATTTTACCTTTTTTAAAATTGAATGAAATTTAATAGTATTTTAGAATGTCTAATGGAATTGAAAATTATTTTTATGCATTTGTGTACATTTAAACTAACTAAATATTAGCTCCACTAAACCTTTTACTAATCACTAAGCATTAGGCTTTTCTACTCAGAATGTTAGCTATCAACAAGTCTCTCCCTTCTCATCTCTTTTCCCACAGTTATTAACTTACAGAGATTCAAGACAAACACTAAGGAATACTAAAGGGCATCTCTCACTGATTTAACCCATTACCTACCAGTGATCTCATATGAGATCACTTAAAAATTACAAATTTTGTAATTATCTGTCAATATTTACACATATCTAACCTTTTTGCTATATCTACTAGGTATATTTCTCTGATATTCAAATGAGGTTTGCTAATTTTTCACCCAATATCTTGCTTATTTCTATTTAAAATGTTATTTTGAAATGTTATTTTGATCATTCCAGCGTGTTTCTAAGACTGTTTTATGCTAGAAATCAAAGTTTCATAAAAAATTTCCAGTTAACAGAATTACAAGAGGTAATGGGTTAAGAGGGACTGCAAAGGTCAAAAGCACTGTCCCTTTCTCCAGGCCCAACAGTCAAAAAACATCACTATGATGTCATAATTATTAGTATATGACTTCCATTAAAAATGTAATATAATAATAGGAAGTTGCCTTAATCATGAAATTTGCAGTATAGCTTTCCCTCCATACTGATATTTATCATCAACCACAACCCCACTTTTGTTCATCATTGACTATAATCATTTCTACCCCATTTTCTAATCATCTCCTCTCAAATTTCTATGAACTTACCCACCCACAACTCCTCATCCTCTGTCCCTATTCTCTATTTTATTCACCTTCCTACACTTTGAGTGTATTCTCTAAAATCTTGTCACAGCTGTCTTAGTCTTCCTTCCAGTTACTCTTACCCATCCTTATATAATACAGGGCAGCTATGTATCTACTCTATAGCAGAATACCCATACCCATTCTTCTACCATACCCATCCTTCAACCATACTTTAATCTCTCATCATCTGACATAAAGCCATCTTCCTCTCTACTCAGTTGAGGGAGCTTTTTCTTTGTCTTGTGTCATGAAGAAAAGCTCTCAATAATCTCTGTAAAGTGACTGGCTTTAAGAAGGGTATCTATCTATAGAAACTGTGCTGAAGCAGACATTGGAACTCAGTGCAGCACTCCAGTTTGTGAGATTCTATCAAACCATCCAACTCATACCAGCAGGGGAGATAGATATTAAATGATAACAATGATACATATATATATGGGAGAATTTACGAAAAAAACAACAACAGATGAGGATAGGTGGTGTAAACAACAAAAGGATGTATTAGTTTAACGCTCGGGAATAGAGAAAGTCTTTAACGTTTCGAGCTACGCTCTTCAACAGAAAGAATAAGGAGAAAAACAAGGAGAAAAACACGGAGAAAAACACGGAGAAAAAAAATTAATGTTGTGGTCAGTGATCTCTCATGGTGTATACACACATATACATAAGCATACATATATGCACATACACACACACATACACACACACATACACACACACACATGCACACGCACACACAATATACATATATATAGACTAAATATCATACATTACGATATTAAGTTATGTGTGATATATTACTTTGGATTTCAGACTTACATATTATATTGATATGTAACTTAGATTGTTAGCCATAAATCTATATGAGAAAAGAATGAAATTGTGCAATGTTCATGCCTTTCCCAATAGGTTTCAGCTGTATAAATAAAGACAATTGGCTTTAACCAGGAGATGGAACTGGTTTTAACTGTTCTCATTAAGAATGCACCTCTCAATACTTTAACTCTCTTGATACCAACCAACAAAAGGAACCTAAATGAAAGCTTTACATCAAAATTTTCTTGTTAGTTTATATTCTAAACACCTTGATAACAACAATGCTATTTTACTAAATTCTTCATTATTTTCAAAACTAATTGAAACAAAGTCAGTGTATTTCATCAGAAAGGTTAAACTGTTCTCCTCAAACAGAATCATTATATTATGTCATTTTTGAGGACCACAAGGATAATTATTAATATTGTGCCAACAGATGTGTCTTTATGTAAAGACTGGAGTGCCTTTTAAATATTACACCTGCACTCTATTGAATATTGGGACCACTGTTGTCTCACCTTTAAGGTGAATATGAACATTATGAGGGGAAGAACACACTACATTTCACTATTTTTTTTTTATTCAAGTGTTTTTTGGTGTAAGTTTGATTCATATTCAACCCATATGTGTACAAAGGATAAATGAACTTTTTCCCATCCTATTTAATTGAGTAAATCTTCTAAAGTGATTTTATTCAGATATCTCATGCTCTGGAATTTAGAGTTTGGTTCTAAAATAAGAACCATGGTCACTAGGACATCATTTCTTCCATTTTCTAGGGATATTGTGCATGACAGAAAATTGATTGCACAGGCAAAATTTATATATATATGAGATGTTGTGTGCAAGAGAGAAGACTGTATTGGTTTGGTCATGTGATGCATATGGATGAGGACAGCTGTGTAAAGAAGTACCAAGCTCTAATTGTGAAAGGAAGAGATCCATGAAGATGTGGGACAAACTGGTGAAAAAAGTATCTTTGGACAATGGGCCTCACTGAGGAAAGGACAAAGGACAGGGAGATGTGGTGATTTGCTGTACTTGATAAGATGTGTTAAGCTAAGTAAAATTGCTGTCTTCTACACATTCAAGCTTGTCTTTTCAGGTGCTGGTTTCCACTTAAAAAGTGCCCATGCCAGTGCTGTATTAAAGCACCAGTGCTGGTGTTGTGTAAATGCACCCATGCCAGTGGCATGTAAAAAGCACCATTGTTAAGCAGTTGGTGTTAGGAAGGCTATCCAAACATAGAAACCATGACACAACAAACAATTGGAGTCTGGACAGCTCCCTACTAGCCAGCTCCATGTCGAACCGTCCAACCCATGCCAGCATGGAAAGCAGATGTTAAATGATGATGATGATGATGGGCTTTCACTCAAGTTTCCATCTACCAAATACACTCACAAGGCATTGATTGACCTGGGTTTATAATATAAGAGACTTGTCGAAAGTACTGCACAGTTTGACTGGACCCAAAATCACATGATTGCCAAGTTTCTTAAATACACAGCATGTTAATTTTGTTAAAATCAATTATTCTGTTTCAAGAATCTTTTTTCTTGAACAAAAGTAGCCCATGTACCTCTGAGTCCTAAAAAAAGGATCAAATTAAAAATTTAGTTTTCCCATTATATATTGTGATAAAATTTTCTTGTGTGTATCATCATCATCATCATCATCGTTTAACGTCCGCTTTCCATCCTAGCATGGGTTGAACGATTTGACTGATGACTGGTGAACCAGATGGCTACACCAGGCTCCAATCTGATTTGGCAAAGTTTCCACAGCTGGATGCCCTTCCTAATGCCAACCACTCCGAGAGTGTAGTGGGTGCTTTTACGTGCCACCAGCACAAAGGCCAGTCAGGGGGTACTGCAACGGCCACGCTCGAAATGGTGTCTTTTACATGCCACCTGCACAGGAGCCAGTCCACCGGTACTAGCAACGAACTCGCACAAATATCTTTTCACGTGTCACTGACACAAGTGCCAGGAAGGCAACGTTGGTAACGATCATGCTCAAATGGTGCTATTTACGTGTATATATATTAAGTATTAAATAATGAACTATAAAGAACTGTCTTTTCGATTGAAAAAAAAGGATAAAAATACTTCCCCAGTCATATAGACTCATAGGGCCAGTTTCCCAGGTTCTGTGGTGGATATATTCCCCACCTGGACGGGACGCCACTCTGTCACAAGATTATTCACTTTTGCCAGCAGAGAGTACTGGAGCAAAATGAAATGAAGTGTTTTGCTTAAGAACAGAATGCATTGCCTGGTCTAGGAACCAAAACCACAATCTTACAATCATAAGTCCAATGCCCTAACCCCTAACCACTAAGCCACATGCCTCCACTTTTTTTTGGTAATAAATTTAAGCAAAAGAGTTTTGGTATTAACAAGCTAAGTTATATTTTGAGGTGTCTTATAAGTAATGCTGTATTTAAACATATTTTATATGGAAAACCTGACAGATTTATGGAAAAATTTGGCAGTGAATGATGTATTTCATTTAATATTTGAGTAATACTGTTAGCAGATGGTAAAATTACACATTTCACTAAATATCTCACATTACTATTAATTTAATAATGATGAGAGTTTTTGACACTGGCACATAGCTGTATGTTTGTATGACAAGTACATATAATTAATGGAACTAGTTCCATGAAAAGACTTATTTATTTTATCCAAAGTCTGACTGAAGATAGATATTATTACTTAGGAGAGTTTGAAATTGAAATACAATCTTTAGCTGTCTTACTATCTTAAGTTTATGATATTTTAAATAAACACATAATAATAATGATAATAATAATAATAATAATAATAATAATAATAATAATAATAATAATAATAATAATAATAATAATAATATCATAAAAGTATCTTATTTAAAATAAATTATATCAAATATTAAGTATCACATAATATCACATTACATATCAACTGATATGCCATATTATCACTGCTAAACGTGGGTTATTATATCTAAATGTAGGTTAATATACTGAGTGAGCTTCATATGAAATAAATATGCATAAAGATAATTTTATGGAAAATAGTATTACATACCATATTGAGGCATTTATTGAAAATTAGCAATATGGGTAACCAAGGTGTTAATTGATAAGGTGGTTAAGGTAATGTGAACTTAAATTCACTGGGGCTAAGCAATTTATTCTACAGACCACAAACTGGCTAGCTGTCTCCTAGAAATTCTAAGAATAGGTACCTGTTATAAACAGTTATATCAAGTTGGTTTTATGGCTAACCTGCATAGAATTTCAAGGTTGCAATGCAAATTGAAGTGACAAAATGGCTTCAACTTTAACTGATTTGTGATTTGTGGAAATTCTGGGGAGAACTTAGCCATAAGGACAGTGCCCTAAGTAAGTTTAGTGGAGCAATTTGTGTTCCATTTAAAGATCCATTAAACAGAGCTTTATAGATGTTCTAATCAAAGCATTTGACAAGGAAGAGGAGAGAAAGAGAGAGAGAGAGAGGTATAGCATAGATGTCAACTGGGAAGTTTTTACAAGACAACCTATTGAGGTCTACAGATCAAATCTGTGGCTGGAACAAAGATTCAGAAAGACTGAGGGTGACATGGTAGTGGAACAGTGAGGTAGACAGAGCCATGAATGGGGAGCGATGGGCTTGGAAAGAATGGAAAAACAGAAACAACAAAGTGCTATATCAGATAGCTAAGAAGGAATCTAGACAATAGGTTTATTTAGCAAAAAAGGAAGCATGATAATAAGAGGTGTGAGGTATTCTGGTTTGCATGACAGTGTGTCAGAGAAAATCAAGATGTTGGAATGCTGTGTATGGATGAATAGTGACATGCTTGCACTTAGTGATTCTGAAAAGAAAGAGGCATGGAAGTACTACTATGAAAGATTATTAAATGTGGAAAATGCATGGGAGACAGTCTCCCCAACGTTGACCCAACAAAGGAACCAGCTATCCAAGTTGTAATATGATAGATAAGGCAATTAAGGATATGATGCCAGGGAAGGATCCTTGGTCCATCAAGAATAACCACTGGGACTCTTAAAATAATTAGCAGAGTAGGTTACAGCCAAGTCACTCATATAGTATAATCACACATTACTGTTAATGAGGTTATTCAGGAAGGCATCATATCATTGACTAGTGTTGTAGCTTTATATTCAGGTTTTACAAGGTTAAATGCCATGCCTTAAATAGAAATAATTACAGAGATATCAAATTGTTGGACCAGGGCATGCAAGTTTCAAAGAGAGTTATAGCTCAATTAATTAGGAATAGAATTAGACTAGATAAGATGCAGTTTGGGTTTGTACTTGGGAGAAGTACTACAGATGCTATATTATTAGTGCAACAAATGCAAGAGAAGTATTTAGCTAAGAGTAAATCATTGTATTTGACTTTTGTTAACCTGGGAAATCCTTTGACAAAATCCCTCACTGTGTGATATGGTAATCTCTGAGGAAGCTAGGGGTAGATGAATGGCTTGTGAAAACTGTATATGCCAGGTACAGGGATGCAGTCAGTTAGGTGAAAGTTAGCCATGAGTTCAGCCATGAAATTAGAGTATTTTTGGGAGTTTACCAGGGCATGGTTCTCAGTGCTCTCCTAGTCATTGTTGTGCCCCAAGTCATAACAGAGAAATTTAAGACTGGCTACCCCTGGGCACTACTATATGTTGATAATCTCATTCTCATAGCAGAATCTGTTATAGAATTAGAAAAGAAATTCCTGGTATGGAAGCAGAACCTGGTATCAAGGGCTCTTGAGGTTAACTTAGTAAAGATCAAAAGTTCTAATAAGAAGGAAAACAGACAAGACTCTACTATCTTCAGGTGGCTCTGCTTGGTATATAGAAAAGATGTAGGCAGGAATTCCATACACTATGGACACACAAGAGGTGCAGTGGAATCATAGGAAGGCTTATGGAGAAAGTAGTGTTTATTGCTGGACCAATGAACACTAAGAACATGGTAAATAGATTTTTTTGTATACTCTAGAAACTCCCTTGAGGTACTAGATGGTCTCTGTTACCTAGGTGACCTAATTAGCATTAAAGGCGTATGTTCTGAAAGTATAGGTGCTAGAGTAAATATAGGATGGGGAAAGTTCAGAGAGTTATTACCACTGTTAGTATCAAGAGGTCTCTCTCTCTCTCTCTCTCTCTCTCTCTGAGTGGAAGGCAGATTGTATGATATTTCTGTGCGAACAGCAATGCTACATAGTAGTAATATGTGGGTTCTGAATGCAGAGGACATGGGCAGATTAGAAAGAAATTAAGTTGGTATGCTCTGTCACATGATGCGTGTACAACGAAGTGTCAATGTGTCGACAGAAAAATTAGGCATAAGAGGAATTAGAATTTAACTGCATACTTTGCGTGTGTTTACGATGCCGCAATTCGTTATCACTTCCTTCAGAAGCTGATTTATTTAAATGCATTCACACATGCACGCCCGCCCGCACACGCACACACACATACACATCCATCCATCCATCCATACATACATACATACATACATGCATACATATCAGAATTATATTTGATCTGAGACCTAAATGGAAACTGAAGCAAATATATCGTATAAGAATCGTCTTAGTAATTTAAAAACTCACAAAGACGTTATTTTGGCTTGATTTATGTCACTCAATAATACAACCTATTAGGTGTTGTTGAAGCGAGATGACAGTATTTTGAACCATCACATTCATATTTCTCAGCTTTGGACCACGGCTGCAATAAAAGTCTAATGATTGTGGCTCAGCCAGTCAGATCATAAAATGATTTATAGAAAGTTCTGGAACTTTTTTGCCCAATGTATATAAAAAGGCGAGCAAATGTAACAAAAAAAAAGGGGAGATAGAACTATCAGATTCTTCCTGCCAAATGGTTTATAGAATGTTTTGAAACACTTTTGCCGACTGTTTATAAAGAGGCGAGCAAATCTAACGAGAGAGAGAGAGGGAGAGAGAGAGAAGGAGGGGAAAAGCCATTTGATCCTTCCCCCCAAATAGAATGTTCTGGAAGTTTTTTACCGGTGATATATAAAAAAGTGTCGTTTTTCTCTATGTGATGGCTTCTCAATTCTATTTTCAAATATTAACGGCTGAAGACACTACATGGAGTTATGTTGATAAATCTTGCGAAAAATCATTTTTATTTCCTTAACTTACTCTGTCCTCTCTAATTATGAATCATCGCAGTATTATATATCAGCACGTGCCAGTGACCAGATGTTTTCTTATTCGTTAATTCTCAAATGCTGTTAGTTATTCGACTGCTGTAAAATTGTTTATACGATAATAAATCGCCATATGCATGGTGAACTGCAAGAATCAAAATAATAACGTGCACATTTATTCTTAATATATTTCGACAGATTCCAATGTAAATATGCAAATCGCTGTTGTGTTTCATCACAGGAGAACAACTGATGAGACATAACGATATCCAAACTCTGGCTGTTCCTAATTCCTTTGCATTAATGAATCAAGCGTGCTATGAACATGGAAGTTATCCTCTTGTGGCGAAACACAACAGCGATTAACATATTTATATTCAAATCTGCTTGAACGCATTAGAATAAATATACAAGCTATCGTATATATATTATGCTCCTGGTTAAATAAACAGAATGAAAACTTATACTCAAACTAGTATGATTTTGTGACTGTTATATGCAGCACATAAATGTCATTTATCACAGGTTGTTCATTAACTACTTCACAACAATACTAAAGAGTCAATAATTTTTTAAAATTTTTATTTTAAATTTTTTTTTTTTACACTTCTGTCATTTAATCGCTAATGCAATTTCGCTACATCTGTTGAAAATCAGTTCCTGGCTTTAGAAGTTGTCTTTTTTTAAATTCTCTTTTGCTTAGTTATATTCAGCTTCAAGTGTGTCCGTTTTATATGGCAACTCTATGTTGATCAGTTGTCCTTAAGGATATGAATGGATTCACATTTGCTGAAATTTGTATCTCGGAGCTTAATGTATTTTTGGTTTTCGACTTTGGGCCCTTTGGGTCTTTTGATATTTTCAGATTTAATTCGTCTGCATTTTTTTTTTTTATATATCTGTATTATATATGTGAGTGTGCGTGCAAGCGTACACATGCGTATGCATTCACTTACACACACGCACACACACGAACACACATTGTTTTGCATTTATGTGCTTACTTGTGTATGTATGTATTCTTTTAATCTTTTACTTCTTTCAGTCAGTTGACTGCGGCCATGCTGGAACACGACCTTTCGTTGACCAAATCGGCCTCTGGACTTATTCTTTGTAAGCCTCGTACTTATTCTATCTGTCACTTTTGCCGAGCCGCTAAGCTACGGGGACGTAAACACACCAACATCGGTTGTCAAGCGATGGTAGGATAACAACCACAGACACACACACACACACACACATATATATATACGACGGGCTTCTTTCAGTTTCCGTCTACCAAATCCACTCACCAAATCCGAGGCTATAGTAGAAGACACTTGCCCAAGGTGCCACGCAGTGGGACTGAACCCGGAACCATGTGCAAGCTTCTTACCACACAGCCACTCCTCATCTGCTTCATATATCTATGTATATATTTATATATTCACGTAGGCACATATATACGGATATGCATAGATACATATATACATGGCCACACGGACACGCAAACACACGCTCCAGCACCAACAGATATGCAGCTCTGGATATTAAGCAAAATAAGCATGTGCTTGGGGCATCAAGGGAAGGGGGGGACCACAAAAATGGTTTATGACACAAAAGAAATCACTTTAACCTTGCTAAAATAACATTCAAAGTCGTTTAAATGATTGGAAATATAATTTCGAAGTGTACATAATGTCATAGTGAAGATTTGATCAAAGGCTTTTCGATTAAAAAAAAGTAGGAGAAAACTTTTCAAATATAAATAAAATGGACGTATACAAAAATAAACATTATCTTCCATTTTACTGTTAGTTTTATTTCATTTTGAAAAAGAAAAATTTATTTCATGGTTTGTTATTGCTTATATTTCGAATTACATATATATGGAGGCACCAAGTGGAGGCGCAATGGCCCAGTGGTTAGGGCAGCCGACTTGCGGTCATAAGACCGCGGTTTCGATTCCCAGACCGGGTGTTGTGAGTGTTTATTGAGCGAAAGCACCTAAAGCTCCACAATGCTCCGGCAGGGGATGGTGGCGAACTCTGCTGTACTCTTTCACCACAACTTTCTCTCACTCTTACTTCCTGTTTCTGTTGTGCCTGTAATTCAAAGGGTCAGCCTTGTCACACTGTGTCACGCTGAATGTCCCTGAGAACTACGTTAAGGGTACACGTGTCTGTGGAGTGCTCAGCCACTTGCACGTTAATTTCACGAGCAGGCTGTTCCGTTGATCGGATCAACTGGAACCCTCGACGTCGTAAGCGACGGAGTGCCAACAACGGAGGCACCAAAATCTTTTAAGTGCTAGGGGCCTCTATGGGTCTTAATCCAGTCATGCAGATATGTGTGGAGTAGTTATATGCGTGTGAGTTTGCAACAATGATATACAATATGAATAACATAGTATAACAAACAAATGTATGCATAACAAATGAAAGAAAGAGAAAATGGAATTAACGAGATTCTTTATTAGTCACAACGATCGTTTCCACTCATCTTCCATCGGTCCCTCTCGGATGAGGTTCTGGACAACAGGTTGTGGTGCATCATTCGGTGCAGATGTGTTTTGTCATGTGAATTTCAAAAGGTACGTCGCTCAATAAACTCGATTTCGCTTAGTTCGATATTTGCCTGTAGCTGGTTGCGCACAATGGGTATCGTAGTTTGGAATGACTTGAACTGGAGTACAATTAATTTTTTTAGAGGTATTGGACCTACTTATAGTTACTCATAAATAGATAAGTATACAATGAATAGTTTGATAAAGATATATAAAGTCATAAAAAAAAGACAATCAAGTAGAAAACGAACAGACAAAACACAACAACGCACTTGAGCAGTTAATTAGACATTTGGCGACTCGACTATGGAGTTCTATGGGATAAAGATACATACATATATACACACACATACACACACACACACACACACACACACGCACACACACACACACACATACACGAAAACATATCCCCCCTCACCTTCAGCTCACAGATTCCCAACTGTTCGGCTAACCCTCCTCTCCGCATACACCATATAATCAGTAGGCTGTTGCGGTCATTCCATGTTACTACGGAGTATCAACTGCTCCAAGTATCTGCTTCACATATCTAGAGTATCAACTGCCCCAAGTATCTGCTTCACATATCTAGGGTATCAACTGCCCCAAGTATCTGCTTCACATATCTATCTATCTATCTATCTATCTATCTATCTATATATATATATATATATATATATATATATATATATATATATATATATATATATACGGATAGCATACATACTTACATAGCCTCACGGACACACGAACACACGCTCCAGCACCAACAGATATGTGTAGAGTAGTTATATGCACAAATGCGTGGGAGTTTGCAACAAAGAGATACAATATCAATAACATAGAATATTGCTCAAGCAATAATAGCATGGTCAGTATATACATACATGTTAATTGAATAAACAGTCAATAAAATTTTTTACTGCCTGATTTTGCATATATTCCATCTTACTGTTCAGCGTTCAGTAACAAGTATTTTGTGACAACCATAAGTAAATATAGGACTGCATACAATTAGGTACAATATCAACTTAAAACAATACAGTAAGTCCGGAGCGAGGCACCTTTTAAAAAGTCACCTGACGAGACACATCTGCACCAAATGATGTACCACAACCAGTTTTCCAGAATCTCACCCGCAAGGGACCGATGAAAGATGGGTGGAAAATTCCATTCTCTCTTTTTCTCATTTGTTAAATACTGGACGGACACGAGTTGGCGGTGGGGTTGTGTTTGGTGGGGGAGGAGAGCGCTCGAGCCGATCGCCCCACGAGGGTTAATGGAGGGGGAGGGAAAAGCAGTGGTGTGCCGCACGCGGGCAGTCACCACAGGTAGAAATGAGAGGGTGTCGGAGGAGGACGTGGAGGAGTGCCTTGGAGGGGGGGGTCATGCAGGAGGCGACGTTTGTGGGCGGAGGAGGGAGGTGTAGAGCGGTGGAGGTGGAGTTTGCAGCCGAGTAGGGGGCGATCTCGCACTCCATGAGTGTCCTGGGGTCGGACGGGGTGGAACTGTTGCCCACATGTAGGGGAAGGTGTGTCGTTCGGGTCGGGATGCCTGGGATGCCGCCTGGGACTGGGACGGAGTGGTTGCAGCGGCCACCGGGGATCGGAGATGCTGGAGGAGCGGAGGTGTTGAGTTGATGGGGAGGCGAAGTGGAGATGTGGCTGTTCACCGCATTTGAGGATGTAGAGGGGTTTCCCTACCTAGTGGAGATTGAGGGGGAGGGTTCCTTGAATGTAGTGGGTGAAGGTCGCGGGCCCAGTTGCTGCATCTGCAATGGGGGAGGGGGCACATGAAGTTGAAGTGCTCCTTATATGGGAACAAACCGACTGATTCGGTGATGAGTGAGAGGGAAGAGAGGGAGGAGGAAGTGGAGACGGAGGGAGGGAAGGTTGTAGAAACGGAAAAGAGGAAAAGTGGGAACCGTGAGCGAGAGAAGATGGAGGAGGGAACGAGGGAGACAGCGGAGGGAAGTGACGGGTTCGTCGGCCTCAGGAGGGAGGACGAGATCGGGGAAGGAGTTGTGGAGAGAGACAGAGGAGGCGGGGAGGGCAGACAGGAGGGATGGGGAGCCGCCTGAATTCGCATATTAAAAGGAAAAGATACCAGAGAGGAGACCAGAAGATATGAAGTCAGGCAAGAATAAGGAATATTTTATCTTTTACAAGAAAAGCTTAGAGGTAGAGAAGAAAATTTCAAAGTGGAAGAGTCTGATAAGAGTGAAGTTACCAAAGGAGAGATCTCGAGAAGACGAGAGATTTATATTGGTGAATAATGAAAGGAGAGACAACCTGAGAAAAATGTGCCGTGAATTTGTGATAAAGACAGACGGGCCGGTATACTTTAAAGGAATGCCGCCGGTGGTGGATTTTTCAAGAGTCAATTTCTTTATTGCCCACTAGGGGCCAACATAAATGGGGACGATACAATCTGGGGTCAGATAAACGAATGATTTTACAATAAAATGCGATTAAAATTCACATGAAAATATACGAATGAATAAATACAACATAAAAGACACAACAAATGAGGAGGTGCTTGAGTTTAGCTCCGACCCCACGAGCCCCAACCACCACTGATACCTTTTGAGACACATTATGGACTCTTCACTCGGTTACATCCACTCGCAACACTTGTGCTACATATTTCCATCTTTCGTTAAACATTTTCTCTGACAGACACCTCCTCTCCAGCCATATTTTTCTTTTCAAATGAAAGGCAAAATAGCTCTGTAAGGCAAGGCCAGAGACGAAGCTGTCTGTCATTATTCCTTTCATCCTTGTCTTCCATGCCACCTCTTTTGCTATTCCTACTACGGTGAGAAAACAATTCTTACCTTCATTTCATAAAAAATCCGGCGGGTCAATTTTTATAACTGACTCAATCGATAGCTGTATTCTCCTTGTACCAGACAACAGGTGTTCCGCATAAGCCCACATCTCCGACACCTCCGGACACTGGATAATAGCGTGCGGAACGGTTTCCCTATCTCGCTCGCATCTTGGACAGGTCGGAGAGTCGCATTGACCATGTCTTGCAAGCTTGTCCCGAACGGGCAAGGCATTTCTGTAACATTGCCAGGTCAAAGACTTGGAAGTTATCCAGCGTCCTCAACCCGAACGTACGAAAAAACAGGCTGTCAAGTTGAATAAATCCGAGACCCAGAGTCTCCTCCAGGCCATCGTCGCATTCAGCCTCTACCAAACCTCTATAGAAAAATGCTGTATAACCCCCACCACTGGCATTACTCGAGCGACGGAATAGGATGAGTGCCTTGCGACACTCCGTATGCTACTCATTCGACTTCGATCTACGAGAGCACCAGGCTTCCCGTCCACCGATACTAGTGAACGAAGGAAAGATCTGTTTCGCCAGCGAAGACCACACCCGTTCACCATCCAGAGGAATCCAGAGATGCCTTAACCTCAGCGCGTGTTTGCGCATCATTAGCCAAGGCATACCTAGTCCTCCCTTTAACGGTCTTTGACAGCAAATAGAGCGTCTTACAAGTGGCCTCGACCCCTTCCACAAAAAGCGAAAGAGCTGTCTCTCCAACTTGATAAACTACGAACTCGGGCAAGGAACGACGGTCATGCGGTAGGTAATAACCGATGCGATGAACACATTGGCCACCTCCGCCCTCCCTCTCAGGGATAGCCACCGCCAAGACCAGATCTTGACTATGTGTGCCACCCTGCTCTACACCTCGGCCCAGTTCTTCTCTACCCGGAGGCCTGGACCAAACCAGACCCCTAGCAACTTAACCGGTCCCTCCGTCCAACGTCCAACGATTAACATATTTATATTCAAATCTGCCTGAACGCATTAGAATAAATATACAAGCTATCGTATATATATTATGCTCCTGGTTAAATAAACAGAATGAAAACTTATACTCAAACTAGTATGATTTTGTGACTGTTATATGCATCGACTTGCCCCTCCAGGTGCCGAGTTGCAAGCCGACCAATTTTTTCCGGTTAATTTTTGCTCTTGCCACCGTCTCGTAAACCTCAATGGCCTTGCCTACTTCCTGTAGGTGTTCCATTTTGGTCACGCTGATGGTGATGTCATCCGCATAAGCTGAAACCGACTTTCCACATCCTGGTTCTCTCAGGATGCCACTCAACTTTCGCAGTAACGGCCTAAGAGCCATCACATACAAAAGCGGTGAGAGCGGACACCCTTGGCGAACCGAGCGTTTGATACAGAACGGTCTTGATAAAAAACCGTTTACCCGAACGATCGAGTCAATGTTATCATACAACTGAATTATCTACCTAAGGAAGCCAAGACCCAAGCCGAACTGTGCAAGAACAGTCACCAGGTATCGATGGTCAATCCTATCGAAAGCCTTACATTGGTCTAAATGTACCAATACCCCACCTTTGCCAGTTTTACTCCCAAACCTCTCTTCGGTGTAGTGGAGAAGATGGAGATTATCCTGGATGCTTCTACCAAGAATGGCACATGTCTGTGCCTCCCCGATCAAACCATCTGCGACACGCACCAATCTTTTTTTATCACCTTGGCCAAAATCTTCACTTCTGTGTTTAGCAGAGTGATGGGCCTGAAATTATCTATGTGTTCCCCCTTGTCCGAGTCCTATCTGATAATTGTCACCACTCCCCGGCGTACAGATCTGCGAATCAACCCATTCTGTTGCCAGTTCGTGTACACACTGGCCAGCAGGTGCCCGAACAAGCCTGACATACACTTATACAGCTCGTAGGGTAGAACATCCAGTCCCGGTGACTTACCTACGCTAGAGTCTGCTATAGCCTCAATCACCTCCTCAGACGTGATCGGCCCTTCACAAGACTCCGCATCCTGCCCCGAGAAGCGCGGCAGCCTAGCGAGGAAGTCCTCAAGGTCCCTCCTACCATCCGGTTCATCGCCCCCCCCCCTAAAAGCTGGGCGAAGTGCACCTGAAAGGCTTCGCACATTCCTCGGGTTCGTTTATCAATACACCTTGATGATTTACCAAAGATCGAATTGTGGAATCATTTCCACGTTGAGCCTCCACCACTCGGGACCATCCAGCGGCCTTGATTCCTTTGCAACCCATTGCATGTAGTCTAGCTCTGACAATGCTTCCCATGTGTTCGAGGTGTTGGTTTAATTCCAGTCTCTTCATCTTCACCTGGTCCGCATTGCCAGTCCTCATGGTTTCCTCTAAATTCTTAACTAAATCCTTATCTTTCTTACGTTCCTTATCTACTAGACCTATGCTATATCTAATAGACTCATATTTTATGGCTTGTTTTAGAGCGTTCCACCATTTGTTATTAATGATGGCACCTGTTAAAGCCCTTTGAATTATCATCTTAATTCGCTTTCTGTACTCCACAATCGCCAAGAGGGACGTATTGAGTTTCCAGTAGCTAGATCCCATTCTATGTACCTTATCTAAGTTCAGCGTACAGGTGATCATCTTGTGGTCACTGTAGCTGATTGGATAAAACTGTGGACACTTAACTATGCTTTTGTCTATTTTTCTAATTAAAATCCTATCTATATACGATCTGGACGACCCATCGCTGTTTGACCAAGTCCACATTGGAGCGTCAGGGTGTTCCAGCCTATACGGATCTGCTAGCTGAAAACGACTTTGCAGATCCCGGAAGCCAAGATTATTTGTTCTATTCGGTGTCGAGCCAACACAATCCACGTGTGCATCGCAGATTGTGTTAAAGTCTCCTAACAAAACTAGGGAATGCAACGTGACTAGAAATTTCTCTAGATCACGAAAATATTCACTTTTTTCCCCCGAACAGTTGGATGCATAAATAGCTACCAGCTTGATCGTTTTACCACCACTGAATGTCAAGTTCAAAACGACCAGCCTACCTTCTGGATCAGAAAAAAATCAACCTTTTCTCTGAAACCCGGTTACTTTTCAATAAGACCAACACCCCACCCCCACCTATCGCCCAACACGGACAAACGTATTTCTCGTAGCCGTTCAACAGAGGGAGCAGATCTATTGTTCCCTTCAACCGGGCTTCTGCAGCAACAATTACATCCAAATCCCGCAACCTGATGTCATTTAGGAAGCACCCTTGCTTCCAGTTCGACATCAGGCCACGTACATCCACACAACCGATACGAATAGCCCTAATGTCCTACCTTAGATATTCAGTGGTATCAGGTGGAGAGGAGGGAGAGGAAGTCTCCACTTCTTTCTTTTTCGCTCGCAGGATCGGAGCCGGTAAATCATTAAAAATGGAAGGATGAAAGTCTTCCCTCATTGCTCCAAATGTTTCCCTGAATTTATTCTTCAGGATTTTATGATTTTTTAAAATCAATGTCATGTGTGTCATAATTTTCATATTTGTCAGAGTGTTCACCCACCCTTTTTATTGTCTTCAAATTTACGTCTCTCATTAACGCTTTTTCTTCTGTATTAACTGCCACTAGTCTTCTTTCTTCATTCTCTCTCTTAGCCGCCTTCTTCGGTCTCTTGTCTGCAGGCACCATTCTACCTGGTACCGCTTGTTGTATTTTTCTTTTGTTCCCTACCTGTTTTTTTTTTCTGGTTTTCTCTCCTCCTCCTCCTCCTCCTCCTCCTCGTTTGCATTCCGGGCGAATATGTCCTAGTTGGCCGCACTGGAAGCACCTTGGTTTGCATCCCTCCACAAACACTATGAGGGACTCCCCTACTATGTCTATTTTCTCTGGGATTTCTTCCAGAGCTTGCGGCTCCGCCTGTACAATCATATTGACTGTTTAGCCGTACCAGTTCATTTTGTCCGTCACTGTCGCCTGGAGGAGTGTGATTTCCTCCTCCAGTTTCATTGTTACGGCTGCTACCAGCCACATGGGGTCCACCTCCGGTGGAATTCTTCCTATTCGGATCCGTGACATCCTCCTTCCCATATATACGTTTTTATAGTTTCAACAGAATGGTATCGAGCTTTTTCCTCGTTTACCATCCTTACTTCGATTGTGCCGAACTTTTTACCACTTGTTATGTATTCTATATCAGACCATATCTGTTGTAAGGCCTTTCACAACCGTTTCTTCGGCCATCCTGTCCATTTTCCTACTTTTCAGGTTACATGTTTTATAAATTATAGTTTTCCTTTTTTCTGCCTCTAATAATCTCTGTGGAGCGCCACCTTCACCGTAGTTCCTTCCTTATGTAACATGTTTATATACTTTTTTAAATTCTCTTTTTCCGTACTGAGTTGCCGGGTTCGACTCCCGGCTGCTGCTGCGAAACTTTTTTCCTTCTATTTGCAAACTTTTGGCTTCTATGTTCCTTTTAGTCACAGTGCTATTTTTTGGTGACTCACTCGAGAGACTTGGAAAATCTTGAGGTGTCTTTGGTGCCATGGGTGAGCCTTCTGTTACACTTGACATATCGTCTGTAGTATTGTCTGTGCTGCTGCACATTTTTTAAAATAATTATTCCCCGCAATGGGGGAATAAAAACAAATGCTTCCAAAAAGCAATCAAGTCTTTAACAGTAATCCAAAAATTAACAATTGTCGCAAGGCAGTATAAAATCCAACAAAAGCGTCAACAAAAACGTTCAGCAATAAGTAAAATCACTCACAAAAACACATCCAAACGGTTGAATAACAGAGGATTTTTCAAGAGTTGAAAGATCAAACACAAAGTAATGAATGAACAATTTTGAAAAAAAAAAAGTGAACTATTGCGTTTAAAGAGAGAGAGAGAGAGAGAGAGAGAGAGAGAGAGAGAGAGAGAGAGAGAGAGAGAGAGAGAATTGTGAACTTTCCTAGAGAAATATGTGTCGTTAAAAAAGAATAAGGAAAAAAAGAGAAAGACTGTCTAAATGTAACCACTCGACTTCGGGAGTCGAGTGGGCATACCGCCTCATTGTATCATCTTTTCATAATTCATTCGTTTCTTTTATTTTTTGCTTCTTTTCTTAAATTTCTCTTTTATAATTTTAGTTCCCCGTGTCTATGTTATGTCTCGTTATGTATTGTCTGTATGTGTTGTATTTGTCGTTCCGGTTTCGATGTACGCCTTTTATAGGTAATAAAAAAACACAACGAAACGTTTGGTTCGGACAACTTTAATTCCAAGTAAGTGTTTGCTATTGTTTATTGAAAGGTATTGTATTGTTTTGTGCTTCTTTGCAGCTGTTGTATGATTGTGCTGTCCCTCAGCGTTTTGAGGAAAGATAGCTGAGTTTGAAAATGTTTTCTATTCGGACCTGACTGAAACGGAGATGTCGGCGACAGAATTGTCATCGTCTGAGGAAGAACTGGTCAGGGCTATCAACAAAATAGAACATTCTTTAAAGGGAAAAAGTTTTGCAGAAGTGGCAGATATCTCTAAGAAGGTGATGAGTCTGGAAAACCTAAAGAATTTTGGGAAAATGCTGGAGAAGGAGGGTGGTGACGTGAAATTGTCACCAGCGAATGAGGTACTTAAATACATGTAAGAAAGTAGAATTGTTTATAAAGTATATTCAATCAAGGAGAGAAGAATTGAAAATGAGGTTACGGAGGAAATTGTGAAGGCATTGAGGCCAATCTGGCAAGATATTTCATATCTTGCCAGAAGAAGCAGTTACGGCACTGTTGTTGTGCATTTCAAAGAGAAAGAAAAAGCAAAGGAGCACTCGGCAAATACGATGAAGACGGAAAGGGTAATCCTACCCACATACCTTGGAAGAAGAACTTCCAGGGCCAGGGTAGATGGAATCTCCACTGAAATAGACGCTGCTTGGGTGGTGGCGGCAGTACTTCTTGGAAATGAGAAGGAAGTGGCCGTGCTCCAAGCCACAGAAACAGAAGTAAGGAATTGGCGAAGCAAAGTTCTGGATATGTTGATCCAAATTTCAGTAGAAAATATGGAGAGACTGGCAGAAACAGTGTCAGTAGGTGATACAGTAATGAAAGTGTGGATGGAGGGCAGAACCCCTCACTGTTACAAATGTGACCAAAAGGGCCACATTAGAGCGGACTGCTCTCACAAAAACCAGCATGCACAGGAGAAGGTCGAGAAGGAGAAGGAAATGGTGGAAAAGAAGGAGGAAACTGATGAGGAAGGATGGAGAGTAGCTGGAAGGAAAGAACAGAGGAAGAGGAAGAAGGACAGTCAAAGTGGACTCCAGCCCGTACCCACTCCACCTACACCATCTCAACCCCACCCTCCCACTGCAGACACCAAACCCACCCATTCCCCACCGACACAAAAACGAAAAAAAAAACAAAAAAACTTACAAATATCACAAGGCTCCCCTCCCATGTGTTATGCCTGTGTTTTCTGTAAAGGTGTGGATAGGAGACTGATAGAGAAGTTATCACAGTGGAAGGACCTAAGGACTCTAAATATTAAAAGAAGTAAAAAAGAAGATGTGGTCGCATGCGCATTGGTGTCGGAAGGTCGTATGAAAGAAGTAATGGATTACAAAAAAAAAAAAGGTTTTAGATACAGAAAAGTGGTTTGTGATCTAAAGAAAATACCAAAAGAAATAGAAAACGGAGAGTTAGAGGAGCAACAAGGTATAAACATGAACTGGATATAAGAAAGAAGTAAATGATGCTGCTGAGGTGGGGTAGGTAGCACATTTTCATATCTCATTTCATTTTCATTCATGTTATCTTAATTTTATTTTAATTGTTATATGTCCGCACATGTTTTGTGCTGTCCTTCCGAAACAACGTTAATATCTATGTACGCCTTTTATAGGTAATAAAAAAACACAACGAACGTTTGATGAGGAAATGACCAGTGAGTGGTCAGCTCGAAAATGGTCCAAACGATTTCGCAGTGGAGACAAAATTAGAATTCGTGTTTGAACCACTTTAAATAGCGTAAACAATGTGACATACTTAATGGATATGCACGGTATTTCATCCATAGCAGATGGACAGTGGCGACATACAAGGAAACCGAACAAAACAAACATGGAAGGTCGTTAGACCAGAACGAGGGTAAAATAGTGAATGCTGGAGAAATATTTTCTTTGACAAACGGCAAGATAGAAGAGAGAGATAAGATACGTCCAGTTCTTAGGACAGTCCTGAAAGAAAAGAAAGATGATCACATGAGGAAAAGAAAGATGGACGATGGTCACGTATGAACAACGAGAGAAAGAACAGGAGAAAGAGGGGGAGAGGGAGAATAGGAGAATGAGGGAGAAAGAGAGAGAGAGATAGATAGAAAACGGCGAAGGGGAGAAAGAGAGAATTAAAGAAAGGAGGAGAGAGAAAACGGTGGAGGAGAAAAACAGTATAAAGTAGAGTCGCATCAAAAAGATTAAGATAAACTTACTGGGAAATGGATGCGTGGCGTTCAATCAAATAATAATATAAATAATGTGTATATATATATATATATGTATATATACACACACACACATGCATATATGAGTACAAGACGTCACCAACAGTAGACAACATGAAATACGAAATTATGAGTTCAATACGCAAACAACGAAAGAAACAAATGGAAAACAGGACAAGTAACATAAAGAACGACCCTTCATCAGTTGTCGGCTGTCTATCTACTCTTCATTTCGAGCATTGGACTGGCGGATCCTATCTCTCTCTCCTATCTTTTCTCTTGTCAAAGAAAACATTTCTCTCTTTCTCCCTCTTTCTCCTGTTCTTCCTCTCTCCCCTCTTTCTCCTGTTCATCCTCTTTCCCCTCTTTCTCCGGTTCTCTCTCTCATTGTTCACACGTGACCATCGTCCATCTTTCTTTTCCTCACGTGATCATC
>NC_142929.1:74380698-74395698 GCF_046866305.1 Octopus bimaculoides | reverse complement strand
ACGTTTAATATTATTAATAAAAATAGTTTTAATAAAAATAAAAAATGATATTGATATTAAATGGTTTTAAGGGTTGTACTCAGGAAGCTCTAAATAATAGCATGTAGAAAATTGGGTGTAAAAAAGTCGAAGACCGCCCGTGACTGTTTTCTGTCCAACGGTTTTTACCTATTATTCTACACGCTAGCATTTATGGCTTTAACGACTTCGTGTCCCACTGTTAAAACGATTTATTTCATATCCCTCGAAGATTAAAAGATAATTCTTATAATGTAAACAACGATGTTATTATCAATAAAAGAGCAAAATTTAAACAACTATTCATTGAAATATTATATATTCACACGATTATCGTGTTTGAGTGCGATGTGTGCGTGTGTATAGATAGATAGATAGATAGATAGATAGATAGATAGATAGATAGATAGATAGATAGATAGTATTGTGTGTGTGTATGAAAGAGAGAGTGAGAGAGAGAGAGAAAAAGAGAGAGAGAGAGTATGCTGTCGTGATATTGTATTTTATCCTCTATGTCAAATAAATGACCTTTTTTCACTTGCTTTCGATAAATGACCTCTTTTCGTTAGCGGTCTACGTGGTTTTAGATATAGTTTTAAAAACATTTGCCAATTCATATTATTATAGTTGGGGTGACAGGAGAGTATTTCCGCCTTCACGATATGTTACTTGTGAATAAACAAATTTGTGTTGTGAAGATTTGATATTAAAAATGTTAAATAAAGGTCGCCGGAAATTTGAGATTCATGCAAAGGGTTTTCAGGCAATCGAGAGGTGTGAAATTCCCCTATAGTTGTTACTGTCTGCTTGGTATTCTCTTTTAAAAATTGTTACGATTAGGATAGCTTGATGTTACAGGGCATTTGATGTCACTTCCAGATGAAAGGGAAAAGATGATGCAATCAGACAATCAGTAATTGCCCAACTTTCTTGAAAATTGCAGCAGGAATGTTGTCTAGCTCTGGATATATGTTAACCTTCACTTTCTAATAGCTGTTTGAATCTCAATGAGGGCTTAAGTGTAATCAAGTTCACGGTGAAATGGAAACTGAGAAATCCAGTCGTTGGTGGCAGCGATGATGTTAGATGAGTGATACATAAGAGTTTGAAATGTTCTATCCAAGGGATAAGTACAACAGGTTCATCTTTGTAGACTATCGATCCATCTGATGACTTGAGTGGAGTTACAGCAGACGGAGGCGGACGATATATAGTCTTGATTACGGCATAAACATTTCTCATATATTGAGCAGAATAACGTTGGATCTCCATCCATTTCATAAAGCCCCACTCGTTTCGGATTTCGTGGATCTTGGTTTGAACTTTGGATTTGAATGTTCAGTATCTTTCCTTTTTGGCAACTAAAGATGGTTCATTCTTTCGAGTAAGTTGGTCTTGCCTTTCTCGGTAGATGACTTTTATAATCTCAGTATCATTTTCAACAAACCAGTCTAGGTGATGGTGTCTTTAGGCAAATCCGAGAAACTCTCTTACAAATTTGGTCTTCAATAACTCTCTGAATTCTTGTGAAAATGGGTATGTATGTATGTATGTATGCATGTATGTATGTATGTATGTATGTATGTATGTATGGATGGATGGATGGATGGATTTCAACATGAAAATTAACGGTGCAATTTATGTAGCATAATACCAGAATGTTTTATAAATATAAACATATTCAAATGTGAAACAATTAAAGAATAAGATATTTCCTACCTTCCATATTTGAAAATGCATACTAACTTTTCAAAGATATGGTTTTTGAATGAAGAATTTTGATAACCGCAGCGTTCCAGTATAACACTGTCATTACAGTGTCGTCTAAAAGTGTGTGTGTGTGTGTGAGAGAGAGAGAGAGAACACTATAACAATCAATCTTTCAGCATCTCCTTTCTTAAATCCTCTCTATCTTAACCTCAGGAGGGATTCAACGTAAGATTTTTTTTAATCTTCAGACTTTATTTCGGGATGATTTCGGAGTTTCGTGCAAATTTTGGAAGATGCTGGTTGGAAAATGCTTCAAGACAAACACATTGAACCACCGTATTGTACAGTTTTACTACTTGATTTGTTGTCAGAAGTTAATATATACAGGACTTGTGTTACTAAAAGTGAACAAGACCTGGTGAACTTAAATTTGATAAAATGACGAACACCAATGTTATCGCTGCGGTCTTCATTTATTATTTTTCTTCCTTTTGTTAGTTGGTTTTTCCTTCCTCTGTATGTCACGCTGGAAGAAGGCCGTGGTTATGCTGAGAGCGGTGAAAAAGAGAGAAAGAGTTTATTATTACAAAGAGAGAGACATTAAATAACTGGTGAGATAAATAAATGAGAGATTGAGAGAGAGAGGGAGAGAGAGAGAGAAGGGAGAGTGAGAGTGAGAGAAAGAGAGAGAAAAAGGAAGAGAAATACTCAGCAATTACCAAGCAGTCAGGCTAGCAGACCTATATATATATATAGACGGGGATGGAAGAACGAGTGAGAATGGAAGAGCTCAGGTAAGGAGCTAAGGTAAGAGAGGAGAGTTGGAAGAAGTTTAGAATTCTACAATAGAAAGATGGTTGGTGGATTTAGAGACTTTGTTGTATCTTGAGAGGATCATTATTCCAATAAGAAACACATGCTCTGATTCTAATTCACTACTACTACTACTACTACTACTAATAGTACTACTACTACTACTACTACTACTAGTACTACTACTACTACTACTACTACTTAAGACGTCGTACACTATCCAATATCATGATGTTGCTGATTGAAGATATTGCGGACGACAAGGACCTCAGACGAACAGAACTTTACGCAATGTGCGTGCAGTTCCAAGTAATGCTGATTTTTGCAATACACCTAGATCGTAGGTTATTTCTAAAGTTTCCAGATGGTTTTTTTTTCAGATTGGGTGGTATTGAACCCAATGCTCCGATAACAATAGGGACAACCTTTATGTTTCACTCTCGTAGCTGCCACATCTTAGCGATCTCAATTCTCAGGTCCTTTCCTGATGATATGTTGATCTCCTGGCACTGCCACGTTGATTATTAGGCACTCTTGTTTGTCTCTCCTAAAGGTTACTATATCCGGCCTTCGGTGCTCTAACACCTTGTCTATCTGGAAGTCAAAGTCCCAGAGGATTTTTGCCTCCTCTGTTTTGTCCATTACCTTTTCCGGTGTATGTTGGTACCAAGCACTTGTTACCTCGTATCCATATTTTCGGCATATTAGCCAGTGAAGGTTTTGGGTTACCTTGTCGTGCCTGCGCTTGTACTCTTTCTACGCAAGACTTTTACAAGCACCAACAATGTGACTCACGCTTTCCACTCTCTTCCTACACATTCTGCAGAGGTTCGTTGCACTTGTGTGGTATATATCCCTTTTCACTGAGTTGCCTGATCCTGAGCAGCGAAATTTAGGCTTTCAGTATTCTTTTTTAGGTCACCCTTACTGAGCCACCTCCATGAGGCTTCTGGTCTTTTAAGATGTTAGTTTCACGGTAGAACTGACCATGTAATTCCATACGGAGTAGAGTTTCTTCTCTCTCGTTGACTGTTCGTGATCGGAATTCATGAACACTCTCAAGTCCATTTTGATAAATCCTTCTGCATTAGCAGCATACTGTAGCAGGCCTTGTTTGCTGTTTACCAAATATTCTTCCATGTTTCTTTTTTTCATTGTTGATGCACTCCCGTACACTACACTTATTCATGTAGGGCCTTTACACCTATTCATGTAGAGCCTGTGTACGTTGACCTTAGAGTTGAGGGCATCATGCATTGTCATTGTCTTTCGGTAGTGCGATCGAGTTGGTTTAATCTCCGCTTGTGTCCATTTCAGGATGGGTGCACTATAGCGGACTACAGCGACAGCTCATATGTTGATGGCTGTCACAAGGTTCCTTGAGTTGAGTTTTGATTTCAAGAGAAGTTTGTAGCGCTTTAAATATGCAGTGATAACTTGTCTTTTATTTCTCTGTGCAAGATATTGTCCAGCTCCAATATCCCAAGGTACTTGTATCCACTATTATCCGAGTCTTCCATTCTCTCTCTGTTTGGCAATTCTATGCCTCTAGAATTTACTCTTTTCCCCCGCTTCAAAGTAAGTACCGCACACTTCGAGATACCGAATTTCATCCCTATATCCTTACTGCACATTTGCATAGTCTCAACCAGCCTCTCCATTTCAGGCTCTGTTTTTGCGAACAGTTTTAAATCATCTCTGAAGAGAGGGTGGTTTAGACGAACTCCATTCTTTCTCAGCTGATAGTGCGCGTTGACTTTGCGTAGGACTACAAAAATTGGAATCAAGGCTATAACAAATAACAAAAGTGAACACGGGTCTCCTTGGAAGATATCTCTTTTGATTGTTACCTCGGCTAAGTGCTGGTTGTTATAGAAATGACGTGATTTCCAACTAGGCATGCTGTTCTTAATCAGAGCATACACGTTCTCAGCTACTCCACACATGTCGAGTGTTTCCAAAATCCACGAATGCGGCAACATGTCGTAAGCCTTTTAAAAGTATATCTAGGCCATGCAAGTGTATCCGAGTTTTTTTTAGTACTGTTTATAATAATAATAATAATAATAATAATAATAATAATAATAATAATAATAATAATAATGATAATAATAATAATAATAATTATTATTATTATTATTATTATTATTATTATTATTATTATTATTATTATTATTATTATTATTATCATCATCATCATCATTATTATTATTATTATTATTATTATTATTATTATTATTATTATTATTATTATTATTCACAAAACAAATTAGACTGTTGGAAAAGAAACAAATCCTTAGATGCCAATAACATTCCTAAGTATCCTATCTGTCCCTAATAACGCTGTTTCCTGGAGCTGTACTAAATTGGTTTTATGCCTATTTCCTCTATCCGTCTGTTCAGATCTTTAGGTATAGTTCTCAATGCACCTATAACTACTAGGATACATTTTACTCGCATTTTCCATAGTCACTGTAATTCAATGACTAGGTCCTGGTACTTTGCTACTTTTTCTATATCTCTCATATTGATTTTTTTCGCCATTTGGGACTATAAAGTCAATTATCTGGAACTTTCTATTCTCTTTATCTACTACTATTACTAAATCAAGATTTTTAGCTTCTATTACTCTGTCAGTCTGAATGTTAAAGTTCCACAACATCTTGTATTTCTTACTTTCTAGTACTTTACTAGGTTCATATTCATACCATTTATTAATATGCTCAAGTCCTAGCTTTCTACATAACTCCCAGTGGATTAATCTCCCTAGATTGTCATGTCTTTTCTTCTATTCTTTCTGTGCCAGCATGCTACATTCACATATTATATGAGTAACGCTTTCCTCTTTTGATTTGCATAACCTACGTTGGGAATCTACTTGGTTTTGTCTATCTTGGCTTTTATTCAATTAATTATTAATGCTTGATCTTGTGCAGCTATTATCATTATTATTATTATTATTATTATTATTATTATTATTATTATTATTATTATTATTATTATTATTATTATTATTATTATTATTATTATTAACCAACTAGCTAACCATTTAATCATTTAACTAATCGATTGTTTGATTAATCGTTCGGTCAATGACTCAATCAGCTAGGTTAGTAAAATCTTTTCGTTGCCATTTATAAACATAGAATCTGGAAAACTCGAAGACACACGAACCTGGAGTCGTGAGGAAACGTCATTGATGAGGTCGAGAATAGTAATGAAAGGACTCTGATAACGAACCTTGTTGACTGAGTGATTGACCAAATGATTAATCAAGCAATCAATTAATTAATTGATTATATAGTTAATTAGTTGGCTAACAATGGTTTCAGATTTTGGCACTGGGCCAGTAATTTTAGAGGGTGTGATAAGTCGATTATATCAATTCCAGTACTTGACTGGTACTTTATTTTACGGACGTCGAAAAGATAAAAGGCAAAGTCGACCTCAGCGGGATTTGAGCTCAGATTATAAAGAACCTGTTGAAATGCCGCCAAGCATTTTGCCCGATTGTATCAACTTACTATCTTAACTAGTTGACAAATAACAATTAAAGAAATTATATATATATATATATATATATATATATATATATATATATATATATCATTCACATCTAACTTCGCGTTCAAAAAAATAATAATTTTTCTATCGTCTTGGTCTGACAGCCCTTAAAGTTTGTTGTCAATGTCCTGTCTTGTTTTTGCTGTCTTGTTCTCACTGTCCTGTTCTTGTTTACACTTTCACCCACCGCAAAACTTTCCAAATTTTAATTAATTTGCTTCCGGGAAGGACTGCTCCAACGAAGTCGCGTATTGTCCTTGCCTTCGAAACGCGGAGTAGTTGGAACAGGGACAACTGAAGATGGGTAATATTCTTTATGTTGCATGTCTTATTTCTCTGTATTTTTCGTTGTTCGAAAAAAAGTTCGTTTTCTGTCCTCGTCTTTATGTTTTCGTTTCGCATTGTGTTTAACGTTTTTTGTGATGTCCTGTACCCATATATGCATGTATGTATACATACAGATGTAGTTATGTACATGTATGTATGGATATATGCATATAATTATATATTATTTATGTGATATATATATATCTGGAGTAGAGAAGGCATGTCATTGATGAGGTCGCGAATGGCGCCGAGAGACTTTGACAAGCCTGTTTGATCGATTAACCGAACGATTAATCAAGTTAATTGGTTAGCTAGTTAATCAAGACAAATAATAAAAAAATGAATGAAGTGAACTGGAACCGGCGCATATGTTTATTATTGGCATAATGACCCTCCCAAGATACAGCAAAATCTTATAAAAGCTAATACAAGAATGGATTTAGAAGTACGGTAAAATAACAGAGAAAGGGTGGCGTTGAAGAGCTCAATAAAAATTGGATATAGGGCTTTTTACGATAAAGAGTATAGAGAGAGAAAACCAGAGAAAGACAGAGTGAGATAGTAGGGAGATACCGAGAGAGACAAAGAGAAAGTAAGATCAAGAGTCAATGAAGTACACAGAAAGAGCAAGAAATGTGCTTTGCAAACTAAATATTGATTTCTAATTTTGGCACAAAGCCAGCAATTACATGGGAGGGGGTAAGTCGATTAGATCGATCCCAGTGTTCAACTGGTACTTTTTTAATCGACCCCGAAAGGATGAAAGGCAAAGTTGACCTCTGCGAATTTTGAACTCAGAACATAAAGACGGACGAAATGCCGCTAAGCATTTTGTCCGATCTGCCAACGATTCTGCCATCTCGCCGCTTTATTCGCAGACTAAATATCGCCTTCTTTTCTTTAACACTCTTTTGATGTCTCCCCACCCCACATACACACACTACTGCCTTGCTGAGATTCTATAAAATAAAATACACCAGAAAAAATTATAGCAGACAGGTGGATCACCATTAAAAGGCTATTTGAAATGTCAAAAACATTTCGAGCCGTAATATTACCAGGTGATTCGTACACAAAATAAAGATTGAAAATATTTTTGAAAACTAGGACAATTATAAGATGTATCTATCGCCCCTCACTTCGTATCGCCTCTTTTGTCCCCAGTTCCCACATGAATTTTTTTTTCCAGCGCACCCCAGGGGGCAATACCGCCTACTTTGAGAACACTGGACTAGGGCACTGAGCCAAAGGGAAAGAAGAGCAGAAAGACAAAGTGAGAGAGGAGAGAGAAAGCGGGAGAACACGTAAGCGGGGCGATTAAGAAGGATAGTGAAGAGTAGCGTGAAAGAGATGTATATAGGAAACAACAGAGTGAATGCGTAAAGTGATAATGAAAGGAGAACTAAAGGCAGCGGGAGAAAGATTGAGACAGATATAAACATTTTGTCTGAAAGAAAATGTGTGTGTGCGTGCGTGCGTGTGAGTGAATGGATAGATGGGCTTGCATTTGTGCTTATACGAGCCTGAGTGTGTTTATATTCATTTATGTTTAAGCGTCAGTGCCTGCTTGTGTACGTACGTATGTGACTATGTTCGGGTGTATGGGTGTGTGCATATGTTTGTGTGAATATAAGTGTGTGTGTATGTGTTTGTATGTGAGTATGTGTTAATATACAGAGCGCGGCAAAGAAAAAAAAAGCCTCGTAGATTCACCATTCCTGTTACAAGATTGTTCAAGAGCAAGCGCAATAAGCAATCTCGGAGCGAACCTGGGCGTCGACGAGGAATACCTGACCCGCCTGTTTAAGACGACCTTCAGGCCGGGACCTATGGACAACTTCCAGAGATCCTTGGCCTGGCAGTGCTATCGAGAAGCTCTACCCGTTCGGGATAAGCTCTACAGGCATGGCTCGAGAAACACGGGGCAGACCTGTCCGAGATGCAGGCGGAGCGACGAAACCGTTCTGCACGCACTCGTACAGTGTCCCACCATTTCCGATATGTGGGCTTACGCTATCGCGTGTGGGACGAGTCGGTCTATCAGCCGAGTCTATCGTGAATATCGTCGCGCCTCCTTCTTTTAAACGGGAAGGAAGAGCTATTTTCATCGTACTTGTGGCTATGGCGAAAGAATGTGTATGGTGGACGCGTCTGAAAGGTCTAGAGACAAAGACTTTCCTCTCTGGGCAATCTCTCATCAACTTCTTCAAGTATCATCTGAAGAGGAAGATGAGAGTAGAAAGGGAAGTCTTGTCTAGTGAATGCTTCAAAAAAAGATGGGTGAATGTAGCAAGGATGGCACGTGTGAATGACGGAGCCACCTTGAGCATAACACTATAAAAGAGTAAAAAAAAATCCAGACAAAAAACAAAAAGGCAAAAGAGAGTCACTTACTGTTATAGTTTCTGTAATGACAATATTGACCAAGGCTACCGTGGTCTTTTCCGTAGGCTTTTCTTTCCACAGCTAAACCTAAACTGTCCTCCCCTCTTTTTACACGAGAACATTAGTGTGATACACGATCCCTATTGATCGATTTTTTTTTCTCGATCCCTTTTGATTGACACACCCCTATTTTTTTCCTTCCTCCTCCCCAAAAGAAAAGCTCTACATTGTATCTGTCCCATCTTTGTTGAGCCCTGTGTGGCTAATAAAAGAAATGTATCTATCTATCTATCTATCTATCTATCTATCTATCTATCTGTCTGTCTGTCTGTCTGCCTACCTGCCTACCTGTCTATCTATCTATCTATCTATCTATCTATCTATCTATCTATCTGTCTGTCTGTCTGTCTGTCTGTCTGTTTGTCTGTCTGTCTGTCTGCCTACCTGTCTGTCTGTCTATCTATCTATCTATCTATCTATCTATCTACTGACGTGATGTCGCATCGGCCCCGGAGGTAATCGCTTTTTACGACCTTTTATTGCACACATTTTGTTTCAATTTTTGCACACAAGGTGTGTAAAGCACTCAGCTTTCGTTTGAGTCTGTTTTCAAGGGAGGAATTGACCCCCCTAGGAGCAGTTTCAAACCTATTTACATTTCTATTTTCTTCAGTTTCCTTGCCATATTTCTAAACAAATACGGCTAAGCGAAACCATGAGGCCGACTTCTCGCCTCTACCAATGCTAGAAGCGAAGGAAGCTGAAAGCAATGCCGTTCCGCGTGAACGCACACAGGCCTTAGAAGGCACGAATGCTTTTGCTACTATAACCACTGCCTCCACCACCGCCATCACCACCACAACCAACACGAATACCGATAACAGTTTTGCCGCGGCTTTGAAGCCAAAGAAAAAAAATAATGCATTTTTCGAAGGAAGAACTACTTGCCTGCAAAGAAATGTTTACAAAAAATGAAGTCACCATTCAATTACAGACAGCCTGAAAACATCACAAAAAATATCTCAAAAAAAAAAAAATCATTTACAAAACACTCAACGCGGAAACAAAAGTACATGAAACGGCCACTCAAGAAAATGTGGGAAAATATATAAGGCCCATATGGGCCTTTAAAGGTTATATAACGGGGGGGGGGGGGGGACAGGCTTGCGACGATCGAAGTAAGATTCGACAGAGAAGAGCGAGTCAAGGACCTCTCCACATCTATTCATGATCCTTGCATACCTTGGTAGTATGGTAACAAAAATAAAAATTAAAAAATGTGCCCCTGAAATTGAAATAAAATGGCTCGTGTCTACCATTTGCTATGACATCGAGGACGAAATCCATATATTGGAAATCGCTGTCCTGGACCAGTAAAACTGGATTGCCCAGTGAGTCGAAATCCTTGCCCAAATCGATCCAGCGAATTTTGAAAAAAATCTCCACCGAATCCAATTGACAGAGGATTCGAGCCTGCATGTAGCCGTCGAAGGCAGAAAGCCACGTTGCTACGCTTGTGGTAGCAAAACACACTTAAAATCTAACTGCCCACTAGCACAGAAACAATAGCAACAACAGCGACAACAAGACCACGAAAAACAACAACAACCACAAGAAAACCAAAAACCGAGCAAAAAACCAGCACTACTAACCATACCACCAAATGCACGACTAATTAAACAGTTTTACAAATAAATGAAGGAACATCAGTAACCAACAGACTAGCCAAACCAAACAACACCACCACCAGCGCCACCAAGAACAGAACCAACATCATCATCACCACCACCAACAACTCCAAAAGAAGAAGAGGAAACCAAAAAGACTCATACCCCACCCCCAAAACCCAAACACCACATCCCAACTGTCACCAAACAGCACCAACACCACCAACAACAAAATCAGCACACTCAGAAATGGACCCAATAACCTTCCCCTCCCACCCTCTGATTCCTCCGACATGTCGTCAGGTGAAGACGACACAGAGGATTTTCCTAGACCCGGAGGGTAGGCTGGTCGTCTTGGCTGTCGATGGCAGCAATAGGTGTACTTTTCGACTGATAACAGTTTATGCACCGTTCTTAACAGGTCGACCAGATTTCTTTCGAC
Organism: Octopus bimaculoides; assembly: GCF_046866305.1. NCBI lineage: Eukaryota > Metazoa > Mollusca > Cephalopoda > Octopoda > Octopodidae > Octopus > Octopus bimaculoides. Next base: position 74,384,772 of record NC_142929.1, on the reverse strand, counting down.
GTCTAGAGGTTTTCCTGAGAACGTCTCGACCTTTCCTCTTAGTGGGGGATTGGAACGCTACCCTGGACACGCATCTAGACTACGTGGGCAGAGATAGTAATAGGAGGGGATGCAAGTGCCTCAAAGACCTGCTCAGACGTTTCCAACTGTCTGACAGGTACCGACTGGACCACCCGAATGTGCCAATGTGAACATGAAGCAACCGCATCGGGTCGTCCAGATCGTATTTAGATAGAGTATTCTAGTGTAGGTTGTCCACAATTCCATATAGTCAGCTACACAGACCACAAATGTGTGACCTGTATACTTGACTTAGATACGACACATAGGCAGGGTCCCAGTTACTGGAATCTGAACGCGTCGTTCACGGCACGCCAGTCTTACAGGGACCGGATTAGCACATTAGTTAAGAGAGCATTGACGGATGCCATCATCAACAACAGATGGTGGTATGCCCTAAAGATAGCAATTAAAGCAGAATCGGTTAGGTACAGTAAGGCCCTAGCATTATACCGAAATAGAATAGAGGGAGACCTAGTTAAGAAATTAGAAGAGGCACTAAGAACTGGCATCGCGTCCAACGTACTGGCGGCGGGGTTGGCTCTCGACCAACACTTCAACGCCAAACACGAAGGATACGTTTACAGAGCTAGGATGCGTGCTCTGAAGAACGAAGGAGTTGGAACCACCCGAGAGGCCCGAGTGGCGGAGACGCAACGAGGCAACAAAGCCACCATTAGGTCCCTGACAGATGAGCAGGGGCGCGAATTACTCGATCCTGAAAGGATGTGTGAGGCCTTTCAACAACACTTTGCCCAACTGTTCGGGGCAACTGGTGGGTCAGAACGCAGAGTGAACTTTAGCGCCTACCTGCATAGCCTGTCACGACTCTCAGCAAGAGAGGCGGAGTGTTGCAAAAGACCCATCACAGCCGCGGACGTACGGGATGCAATGGCAGGCTGCGCGGGAGACAAGTCGCCAGGCTTGGATGGTCTGCCCTACGAACTTTATTGTCATATGCCAGACTTGTTTGGAGGCGCCTTGGCAGCTGTCTACTGCAACTGGCAGAAAAACGGGAGTATCCCCATCTCTGTAAAGCGAGGAGCTGTGGCACTGCTAAAGAAAGATCCAAACAAGGAGAACGTCATAGATAACTCCAGGCCCATCAGTCTGCTCAACGCAGACTTGAAGATTTTGCCAAGGTGTTAGCTGAGAGGTTGGCGCTTGTCTTCGAGAAAATGGTCGACAAGGTACACACGTGCGCCGTGCCGGGTAGGAGTATCCATGACAACCTCCATCTGATGCGCTACATCATAGACAGGGTAGTTAAGGAACCTGGCATGGGTGGGGCGCTGATCAACTGGGATTAATCAAAAGCTTTCGATAGGGTAGACCATCACTGCTTGGAGGCTATCCTTACAGTGGCTGGTTTCGGTCCCATCTTCCGCGGTTGGATCACTGCCTTATACAGCGGCATCCGCTAGGTACTTCGCGTAAATGTTCATCTGTCCAGACCATTTAACATCACGCGTTCGGTTCGTCAAGGATGCCCCCTCTCGTCACTTCTGTACGTATCGACTCTTGAGCCACTACTGCGGAAGCTGGTGGCGCTGAGGGGCATCCCACGAGAGCTGGGATGTGGGAAGAGCGTGTCTGCATACGCGGACGACGTCACCATCATAGTGTCGAGCCACGGGCATATCGACCTGGTCGGCGAGACACTAAAAGAATACGAAGCGGTAACAGGAGCAAAAATTAACCGGGAAAAGTCAGTGGACTTGCGGCTCGGCACCTGGAGAAGCAAGCCCATGCCGTCTAACAGCGTCTCTATCGTGGGACGCTGGACCGACTGACCGGTTAAATTGCTCGGAGTTTGGTTCGGTCCGGACCTCCAAATGGAGAAGAACAGGGGCGAGATAACGACTAGGGTGGCCACTCTCACCCAGCAATAGGCCGAGAGGAAGCTATCCCTAACAGGTCGAGCGGAGATGGCGAACGCGTACATCGCATCCGTCATCGATTACCGTCTGACCGTCGCGCCTAGTCCCGACCTACCATCACCAAACTGGAACGCATACTCTTCCGCTTTTTGTGGAAGGGAAGCGTTCCGATAGTTAGGCGTTCCATTTGCTGTCAACAGCTGCTAAATGGAGGGCAAGGCATGTTGTGGTTGATGATACGGAGACATGCGCTGAGACTGTGATATCTCCGGTGTTTCATAGACGACGGTGAACAGGTGTGGTCGCTGTTTGTGCGGCGCGCTTTCCCGCAGCTCGTCTCCGTGTCCGAACTGCAGTCGTGGATCAAACAGAGACTGAGGCTAGGCGAATGGCACAGCGAGTGTCACGTTGCTCTTAAGCAACTCTGCCGACCGGGACCAAACTTATGCGACTTCATTACGACAAAGGCGTTCTATAGAGGATTAGTGGAGGGGAGGTGCGACGACATTCTTGGGCAGAATTTGGGCGTCGACGAGGAACACCTGACCCGCCTGTTCAGGACAACTTTCGGACCTGGACCTATGGACAATCACCAAAGATCCCTGGCCTGGCAGTGCTATCGAGAAGCATTACCCGTTCGGGATAAGCTCTACAGGCACAGTTCGAGACACACCGAACCGACTTGCCCGAGATGCGACGAAACCGTTCTGCACGCACTCGTGCAATGTCCAACCATTTCGGACCTGTGGGCTTATACCGAACGGCTGTTGTCACGTGTGGGACGAGTCAGCCTGTCAGCCGAGTCTATCGTGAAAATTGCTCCGCCACCTTCCCTTAACCGGGAAGGCAAGGCAGTCTTCATCCTACTGGTGGCGAAGGTGAAAGAATGTGTGTGGTGGACTCGAGCGAAAGGTTTAGCGACAAACACTTACCTCTCTGGCCAATCGCTCATCAACTTTTTCAAGTACCACTGAAAAGGAAGGTGAGAATGGAGAGACAAGTTTTGTCTCGTGAAAGTTTCAATAAAAGGTGGGTGAATGTAGCAAAATGGTGCGTGGGAGTGACGAAACCACTTTGAGCATGATCCTGTAAATCGAAAAAAGAGAGAGATAGAGCACTTTGCTCTCATGTGTTTATTCCCTCCCTGTCTGAGGTTACCGTGGTCCTTTCCGTAGGCTTTTCTTTCCACGGATAAACCTAATCTTACTTATTACACTTTTAAATTTTTTCTGTAATACACGATCCCTTTTGATGGTTTTTTTTTTTTTTTTTTTTTTTTCACGATCCCTTTTGATCGGAATTTTATTTTTCGCTTTTTTTTTTCCGAAAAGAAAAGCTCTACATTGTATTTTGTCCCCTCTATGTTCGGCCCTGTGTGGCTAATAAACTTTATCTATCTATCTATCTATCTATCTATCTATCTATCTATCAACCGCAGCCGACCCACAAACTAACAGCACACATACCCTGAGTATGTGCGTTCGATTTTATATGTATATACAATCCATCGGTATTAGTAGACGACGTCATTCTTCTCTTTCAGCCTAGCCTCTTTCTCTTTCACGAGGGAACGGTGCTTGGGTGAATGACGTCTACAAATACCAACATTTCACATCAACCCGGAATTTCTCCCTTTATAAACAGGGTGTTACATCCTTATTACTTGTGTGATTTTTTTTTGCTGCCCTGGTAACTGTTTATTTATTTTTTCCGTGTTAGTTGTAAACAAAGGAAAAATAGACACATCCATTTATATATATATATATATATATATACATATATATATATATATATATATATATATATATATATATATATATATATATATATATAGAGAGAGAGAGAGAGAGAGAGAGAGATAAATAGATAGATAGATAGATAGATAGATAGACACACATACACATGTATGTATGTATGTATGTATGTATGTATGTATATTCAATACTGCATGTACGCATGTCAGTACGTGTGTGTGTGTGTGTGCTTGTTTTTCAGCACGTTTGGCGCATGAAAGCGTAAACAGAGATTCTTTTGATTAACCATTTAAGGCCAGTTTTTATTCTGATAGTGGAATTTAGTCAGATGACTTCACCTAAATATGTTACCTTAATACGACTGGTGTTTATTTTATCAG
>NC_142929.1:74373198-74375698 GCF_046866305.1 Octopus bimaculoides | reverse complement strand
TCCCCCTAAAATTGCTGGCCCTGTGCCAAAATTTGAAACTGGGGCGGTGCGTTGCCAGAAACATTGAAGGGTCAGACAAAATGCTTCGCAGTATTTCCACCGTCTCTTTACGTTCTAAGTTCAAAATCTGTTGAGGTCAACTTTACCGTTCGTCTTTTCGGAGTCGATAAAATAAAGTACCAGTCAATACTTGGGCTGATGTAATCGATTTAACCTCTCCCTTAAAGTTACTAACATTATACCAAAATTAGAAAGAAATATTTTTAGTATTATTTTTAACGATAGCTATTTTTAAGGCGGCAAGTTTGTAAAATACTTAGAGCGTTGGAAAAAATGCTATTTGTTCCGACTATTTACTTTCTCAGTTCAAATTTCACCGATTTTAACTTTACCTTTCATCTTTTCTGGGCCGATATAATAAAATAAAATAGAAGCCCGTTGTATATATGTATATATATATATATATATGTGTGTGTGTGTGTGTGTGTGTGTGTGTTTGTGTGTCTGTGTTTGTCCCCCCACCATCGCTTGACAACCGATGCTGGTGTGTTTACGTCCCCGTAACTTAGCGGTTCGGCAAAAAGAGACCGATAGAATAAGTACTAGGCTTACAAAGAATAAGTCCTGGGGTCGATTTGCTCGACTAAAGGCGGTGCTCCAGCATAGCCGCAGTCAAATGACTGAAACAAGTAAAAGAGTAAAGGAGTAAGTACTGAGTTAATGATATCGACAAAGCCCTTCTTCTAAAATTGCTAGCCTTGTGCCAAAATTTAAAATTAGGACGGTAGATTAGTTAAATTGTTAGCGTGTCGGACAAAATACTTCACAGAATACTTCCGGTTCTTTACATTCTGAGTTCAAATTTCGCTGACGTCAACTTTAACTTTTATTCTTTCGGGGTCGATAAAATAAGTATCAGTTGAGCACTGAGGTCAATGTAATCAACTTCCCTCCTTCCCTAAACTTGCAGACTTTACATCGAAATTTGAAATAATCATTATTATTTAAGATGCAGACACCTTATATCGTGAGCATGGAGCGAGGGAATACTTTTTCGTTACATGTTCCGACTATTTACATTGTAGGTTCAGATCCTGCGATGATCAACTTTGCTTCGATAAGGTAGTGCCAATCAAATACTGAGCTCGAAAGTATCGACTTGTACCCTCTGTTCAAAATTTGCTGGTCTTGTTCCTAAATCACAATCCATTTTTCAACCAATGAAATATAATATCTAGAAAACCTTCAAAGTTGGAATAAAGCCAATTACTTCTATATTAATGAGAAGAACTACGACATCAAACTGGTAATATCTGTAGATTCCAATTCCATCTGAAAAGACCTAGTTCTACTTCGATTAGTTGGCGGTTGAATTGGCTTTAACACTTTCTTCTTTACTCTTAGATATTCCTGAATATTCGAAATCGCCCGTTCGAACAGTTTGATCAATTTGCCTGGCTATTTATTGATCAGTCAAGTTGAATAAGTTCAATTGTTGACTTTGGTTAATGAAACAGTAGATATAGGTTCACTCCTAACTGGATCCAATTTCTAGTTTCGTTATGATTCTCAGTTGAAGAATGCACCACACGTTATTTGCTCTGGAAAATATATACGCCGAGATGAACTCATTGTGACTGTAGACAATAAGAAATGTAATTGTAGCTGAAATAGAATACTGCAAGCCGCTAAACAGAGAATAGTAGGAGGAAAACCAGATTTAAAGAGATCCACAATACAAGTTCTTTCGGTGGATCATGGATGAGCGGTTTACACCACAGTTCAAGGAAATAACATCACCCAAAGGTCCCTAGGAGTCGTGATTTAGGTGGGACCGACTCCATTAGGATATCAGGAACTAATGGGCGAAACGTTTGACGGAAGTTCTTCCCCTGAATATTTCTCCTGCTGCCCGTTCGCCCTGTAGCGAGCTTTCACCTTCCGCGATGTTCATGCGTTTGTTAAGAATATTTGCAGCGAAACGGAAAGTGAAGTGACTTCAGCTGATGAGAATCAGCGCGAACTTACGTTCTATGCCACATGTTAGTGACACATCTTATACCCTCTCAATGGTTTCAAACTTTGGTACAAGACCGGCAAATTCAGGGGAGGGGGCAAGTCGATTATATTGACCCCAGTGTGCAACTGGAACTTCTTTTTCGACTCTAAGAAGGGTGAAAGGAATTTGAACTCAGAACTTAAAGCCGAAAGAAATACTGTAAGGTATTTTGTTCGATGCTCTTGCGATTCTGCCAGCTCACCGTCCTCTTGGTGACACTAAATAGCAACAACGATTTCGTGGCGTACGCAACAGTAATTCCATATATTTCTAAACTGGATCGGACCTGAAAAAGGAACGGCTCCATCAAGTAATAAAAAGTGCCCAAGAGGTGCCATATATTGCGACGACGCTCCTACAAAAGGAAAAAGGCAATCAAAATGCTGCCATTATCTTTTACCTTTTATCTTTTATCCTTTACTTGTTTCAGCCATTGGGGAC
>NC_142929.1:74360698-74368198 GCF_046866305.1 Octopus bimaculoides | reverse complement strand
TCTGGGAATCGAAACCGCGATCCTATGACCGCGAGTCCGCTGTCCTAACCACTGGGCCATTGCGCCTCCACTGGAGGAGGAGAGATACTCAGCGTCGAATCAGCAATGTCAAATATGCGGCACCGAAATGGCTGTGCTAAAATGTTTCATACCGCTCCTCCCCACCTGGCAGACATGTACTTACGGTTCCTTACTGACGGAGATATCTATTCTATTTATTGTCCTATTAAATTACTCTGTTTGCAGCACTCTCAACTGTGCTCTGTATTGGGCATGTTGCAGAAACATATTGCGGCGGCGAGGTCGAGTCTGGTTTTTTGATAAATGCAGTGATATCTCCGTGCATGTTTTGGGGCTTATTAGACCTCTTCAACGATCCCTCGTAATACTCGTACCTGCAAAATTCTAGAATGACGGAAGGGATTATAGATTTTTCAGTAATAAACATTAATTGATTCGGTAAACTTATTGAGTAATTGGAGAAAAACTTTCCCGGGAGTGCTTTCTGCATGGGAGCACTATCATTATTTAAAATAGTGGACATAATTTAATTGTTTTAGTCATTGGAATGCAGTCCTGCTGGGGCACCGCCTTGACGTGTTTTATTCGAACAAATTGATCTCAGTACTTAAATTATTTTAGAGTTCGGTACTCATACTATCTTTCTTTTTTGCTGAATCGTTAAGTTACGGGCTCGTAAACGAACCAACAGCGGGTGTCAAGCGGTGGTGGGGACAAATATGTGTGTGTGTGTGTGTGTGTGTGTGTATACGACGGGCTTCCATACAGTTTTCGTCTACCAGATTCACTCACAAAGTATTGGTCGGGCCGGAACGAGAGCAGCAGACGTTTGCTTAAAGTGCCGCGTTGTGGGACTGAACCCGAAACCATGTAATTGCAAAGCGAGCTTCTTAGCCACATTGCCATGCCCGCGCCAACTTGTTTAATTGATATTAATAAAAACAAATTAAAATCGTACTGGTTAAAAATCATACTCATTCTTCACTGCAGGTAGGGATGTCCTAAACACATTGCAACCCACACCTTCCGGGTAAAGCAATACACAGAGACCCCTAAAACGCCGTGACCCACTACATACGTTTATTAACTGCACTATACACGAATTAGTATTGGGTCCCTAAACCCGTAGGACCTCCGAGCAACAGTCTACATTGCCTATGACTTAAGACAGCGCTGACTCCATGTGTCCAGTTCATTTTTATAATTAATTTGTATCTCGGATTTGCCTCCTTTACTCTTCTTAATAATAATCAATAATTAAAACTAATGATATTTTTCTCATTAAAAGTTACTAATAAAATTTATTAGGCGCAGGCGTGGCTGTGTGGTGAGAAGCTTGCTTCCCAACCACATGGTTTCCGGGTTCAGTCCCACTGCGTGGCACCTTGGGCAAGTGTCTTCTACTATAACCTCGGGCCGACCAAATCCTTGTGAGTGGATTTGGTAGATGGAAACTGAAAGAAGCCCGTCATATATATATGTGTGTGTGTGTATGTGTGTGTCTGTGTTTGTCCTCCGACCATCGCTTGACAACCGATGTTGGTGTATTTACATCCCCGTATCTTAACGGTTCAGCAAAAGGAACGGATAGAATAAGTACTAGGCCTACAAAGAATAGGTCCTAGTGTCGATTTGTTCGACTAAAGGCGGTGCTCCAGCATGGCCATAGTCAAATGACTGACACAAATAAAAGAATAATACTTTTTTTTTTTCCAGGTGCGGTATGACCAGCTGTACTAGTCCGGCAGATTGTTCTATTCGCAACTACGCACGACATGTCGGGTGCAACTTACGTACGACATGCCGGGTGCAACTTATGCACGACATGCCGGGTACGACCTCGCTGCATGGCATCTTGGGCAAATGACACTTTCTGCAACATCGGTTGGACCTCTACTTTGTGAGTGAATCTAGATGGACGGAAGCCCGTTGAGTGGATCGTAACTTTAATTCAAAAAGTAAAACCTTGTTACATATTGTCATGCTGATTCTACCTGGAATATATATATCACCTTTATACAGAAGGCATTCCAGGAAAAAATTTTCCTCTGGCTGGTAATTATCTTTGGTGATGCGGAGGCGCGTGGATAAGTGGTTAAGGTTTCGTACTCATGATCGTAAGATTGTGGTTTCGATCCCTGCGCCTGGTGATGCGTTCTTTTCTTGAGCAAAACACTTTATTTCACGTTGTTCCAGTCCACCTAGCTGGCTAAAATGAGTATTTCTGCGACGGACTGGTGTTCCATCCAGAGAGTGGGACTGGGGGAATATATATACCACAGAAACAACAGAACCGGCTTGACGAGGCTATATGACTCGAGAAAGATCTTTATCCTTATCTAAATTTCCTGTATGCAGAAGGCATTCCTGAAAGAAAAAAACTTTTCCTCTGGCTGGTGATTATGTTTGATGATGTGAATCTTCATCTTGTTACTGTTGCTATTGTTGTTGTAGTTGCTGCTGCTGTTGCTGTTCGCCACAATGTCACTTTTAAAGTTACAGCTGTTAATGATAGTGTCCAGAGTTGTGTTCTTCATAGGAACAACGTCACAATGCAACGAACTGGCAACGAACTGGCAACGAACTGGCAATGAACTGGCGCAGTTGTTAGAGCTTCCCATAAAACTGCTTTGCTATTTTCGTCCAGCTTCTATGCCCGGGGTTCAAGTCCTTCCTGGGCCGACTTCACTTTCACAATTGTTAAACAACTACCAGTCCAACTCTAGCATCGATTCCCCATTCTCTTTTTTATCACCTCCCTGCCTGTCTCTCACTATTTCTGTCTGTCTGTCTGTCTGTCTCTGTTTGGATTGTACCAACAATTCAAAAAGGTTCGGCCCGGTCATACTGATTCAGCCTACGGGCTGCATTAAGGTACACATTGCCGCGGAATACTCAGCCACTTACAGTTAAATTTCAAGATAACTTCATAAATAGGATATCGATTGACGAGTAACTGGATGTTCACCGTCGTGGTCGACGGAGACCCACTAGTGCTTCGTCATCTCTGTCTTATTGTATGCATATATATGTATGTATGTGTGTATATTCACACACACACACACACACACACACACACACACATATATATATATATATCGTAGTAGTAGTAGCAGCAGCAGCAACAGCAGCAGCAACAGCAGCAGCAGCAGCAGCAGCAGCAGCGGTACCAGCTGCCGCGGCAGCTGCGTGCTTGTTTTCAATGGAGGAGTAAATAATCGGTATGGAAACAGAAGAGAAAAAAATGTTATAATTCAAGTTGAAAAATGCAAACCGATTCTTTTGTTATAATTCAGATATGCTGTATGTGTGTTTATGTGTGTGCGTGCGCGTGTGCGTGCGCGTGTGCGTGCGTGTGTGTGCGTTTGTGTATGTATGTGTACTTATGTATGTATGTATGTATGTATGTGTGTGTGTATGTACGTTTGTTTTCTTTTTCTCTTTTTAATTAGAGTTACTTACGACTGACCACCTGCTTGGTAGCAAGTTTGTCAAGGAAAGTATCTTCTTTTGTTTATCATCCTTTAAATCTTAAGAAGGTCTTGCAGATCTTTATTGTTCCAGATATTGTGATCATGTCTAAATTAAGGAAATGCATTCTCCCACCAACAATCCATTCAGACCGGTTAATACAAATCCTGTTGTTCCAATAATAATAGGTATGAAACTGAAAGTATATCTTGGGTGTACTTTATTCCCTCATAGCTTGCGTCTTTGGTGTCAAGTACCCATGCACTACCTTCTCAGCGAACTGGTCATATATGTATGTGTGTATGTTATCAATCAGTTTCATTTCTGTATTTCTTGTCAATGAAGAAAGGGCCGGACTCTAACATAGATTCAAAGCTCCTTCATTAGAACTTTTATCATCATCATCTAGGTATTTGTGCATATGTGTGTGCGTGTGTGTGCAGTATTTGGTGTTAGTGTATGCGCAGATTTGTATGTTTGTTTTATGGATGCGTTATGTATATATTTTCATGTCTAGGCGTATGCATATGTATTTATGCGCAGATTTGTATATATGTAAGTATGTATGTATGTATGTATGTATGTATGTATGTATGTATGTCAGGATACTCTTAGTGCTGCTGGTAACTTGTAACCCAGTACAACCTATCGCATGGTCGGGCCGTCAGCTACTAAACTAGAAACCTTACCAAAGGTGCTTGGTTTTCGTTTAACAGCCTGCAGGACGAAAGACAAAGTCAATCAGAGGACGGAGTCATCCAATTACCGGGATTGAGAGATCCCTAGTCTTTGTTTAAACATCTCTCTTGGAGAAGGAAGTTCCGAAATAGCACCCGTGACATTGCGAAACCGAAGATCTTGCTCTTGCATGTTTCTGGACTACTTGGCTTTGTAGGTGAGAGTCTTAGCGGAGTTGTGCAAGCTGTTATGAACTTTAAATATCAGAATGCGCATTGCTGACAGCCACTGTCTTTAATATCTAGGATAGGATAATTTGTCAGTGATGGTCATACTCATTTATGAGTTGACAGTCACCATATATAATGTATTGTATGTATGTCATTCAGTTTTATTTCAAGATCTCTTGCCGATAGAGAAAGAGCCGGTTTCTAACCTAGATCCAAGGCTCCTTCATTGGAATTTCAACAACATCAACAGGGTGTTTTTGGATGTATGTATATGTGCAGATTTGTATGTTTTGTTTTATGATTGTATTTTCATGCATATAGTTGCATATCTAGACATGCTCATATATACTTAATGATAAATTTCCGGAAAATTTTACAGATTTTTACAGTTCCAGTGATGGCTTGAATCTGTAGTCTTCAATTCAGCTTTCTCCTTTTTGGTTTTGAGAAGCCTAATTTAACAAGATTAGCATTTAGGCAGTGTATTAATATCCCAGTGGCTAAATAATTACAGGCATAAACCTGAACTTGTAATCTGGGTAGAGTAACTGTAGTTTTCTCAATAGTTCAGCGTATGTACGTATGTATGTATGTATGTATGTATGTATGTATGTATGTATGTATGTATGTATGTACGTACGTACGTACATAAGTGCGGATGTATGTCACTATCGAATTGCATAATACATTGTTGTTTGCGAATCAGTGGCGCGTTTTCTATCTTTGTGAAACCTGAGATTTCATGACTGGTTTTAGAGCCCACAGTCACATAACTAGGGTGTCCCAAGAAGCCAATGGGAGCAGGGGAGTGGGTAGGTCTGGCTTGTTAGAAATAGCAGCCACATTTCAAAGAAATCACACCCTATGACTCTTTCAGCGTTGATTTAGCATAGCTATCCTTCAAAACACCATGTGTGTGTATATATATATATATATATATATATATATATATGGTCAAGACACATAGAAATAAACAGAAAATCAACATACCAAACGTGACGAGTAGAAGTTGCATAATACTGCAATAACTACGAAATCATGATCTATATATATATATATATATATATATATATATCATAAGATTTTTAAACTTTTAAATTTTCATATTCAAAAGAGACAGAGACTTCAAATATCGAATTTGAAGTCTCTGTCTCTTTTGAATATGAAAATTTAAAAGTTTAAAAATCTTATGATATAAATATAAACTGTGAGAACGACCCTTAAGGAATCTAATTAATGATCTCCTAAGGTAAGTTCTTATGCTATATTGGTAACGGTTGCTACATCCTCTGGAAAAAAATTATTATATATATATATATATACATACATATATACATACATACATGCATACATACATACATATATATATATATATATATATATATATATATATATATATATATATATATATATATATATATATATGTATGTATATATATATATATATAAACAAATAGTAAATGAGTATATGCATATATACGTACAGGTATGCGCATACCGACATCCACCTGTATGTATAGGTGCATATCTGGGTACAGGACATTGCAAACAAACGTAGACGAGAAAACACAAGCCACATAGAGAACATTCTACTTCATCAGCTACCCACGTTTTAACACCGGCGTTTCGACGAGCATGGGCAGGACGCATCGTTAAAACGGCTCATCCCATGGACCGCAGATTAAATTTGTATACGCAAATTAAATCTAGCCATGGAGGAATGTAGTGGCGGACAAAAAACAAGACAGGAAAACAAACAGAAAAGGCTTTACGGTCAGACGAGAAAAATTATGTGTGTATGAACGCTGTGAAGCACGAACTTGAAAGGGACGAAGTGGTTCGTGTGCTTGCTCGGCGATAGCCAAGGAAGAAAAGGATTAATGACCGGAAGCATGTGACCATGCCGGTGTAAAGGGAAGAGAGAGAGTGGTAGAGGGAGAAACAAAGGTAGGAAGTAGAAGAATAGGTGAGCAACGAGAGGAAAAGAGAAAGAGAGGAAATACGAGGGGGAAAAAAGAGATACGTAGTAGTAACAGAGGAAGAACGAGAGGGGTAAAGCGAGATACGTAGTAGTAAAGAGGAAGAACGAGAGGGGGAAAAGAGATAGAGAAAGAGAAAGAGATAGAGTAGCGTCGGAAGATATATAAGTTTACGAAAACTACTTACAGTTGGAGACGCTGCGTTCAATCATGTAAAAACAAATAGTAAATGAGTATATGCATATATACGTACAGGTATGTGCATACCGACATCCACCTGTATGTATAGGTGCATATCTGGGTACAGGACATTGCAAACAAACGTAGACGAGAAAACACAAGCCACATAGAGAACATTCTACTTCATCAGCTACCCACGTTTTAACCCTACACAGTATAGTAGGGTCAGTTGGTCACCATCTGTGAGAAAAACGGCACAATCACGCAATTAACTCTGCCAGAAATTTGGAAACGACATGCTGTACAGCTGGAAGCACCAATACGAATATTTCAGTGTGTTTGGGTGTCAATCTGAGAACAGTGCTGAGGATTCGGACGGAGATGGATGAATCTAATGGTGAGGTCGGAAAATTCACTCTGATCGTTCTGATAAGAAAAGAACTCCTGAATTTGTTGGGGAAATCCATAAATATATATATATAGATATATATATAAAGACATACACACTTCACGTCTGGCTGTACAGCCTTTTTGTTTGTTTATTTCACCGTTTCGTTTTCCTGTCTTGTTTTCTGTCCGCCACTACCCTCCACGAAAACAATTTTAATTTGTGTTCGTGGGAAGAACCATTTTAACGATGCGTACTGCCTTAATTCTTCGAAACGCCGGAGTTTTAATGGTGGCAGCTGATGAAGGGGATGTTTCTATGTGGCCTGCTTGTTTGTTGCACCTTGTTTACCATTTTGTCCTTGTTCTTTTGCCACGTCATGTACCCAGTTATGTATCTATATGTACATGTAGATGAACGTATATACATACATGTACATATATATGCATATACTCATATATTGTTTATATATATATATATATATATATATATATATATAAATTTAAATAATAAGGGTGAAAAATTGAATATCAATTTGATTAATATCAATTTA
>NC_142929.1:74325698-74353198 GCF_046866305.1 Octopus bimaculoides | reverse complement strand
TGCACACCACACATACACGCATACACATAATATGCAGAACAACACAGCAATAATGTGGCAAGCATGCACTAAGAGATATATATGCACAATCATACACTCATTTCAAGCATTAATATACACATACATACACTTATGCAGACGTGCAGAAACACGCACATTCCATCCCGATGTCAGAATATTTGTCACACGTGCGCGCACGCACATACACGTTCACGCACATTCACAACATGCGTCATGCGTACTCTTTCACAGAAATACACATACATAGATACATTCACAACACAAAGACACATTTACATAGGTAAATGCACGTACATACAGACACATACAAAGACACACACATTCACAACATACACACTTATATACAGAAATAAACACACATACAAACATGCTTTCACAAGATACACACACATACAGACACACGCATCCACAACGTACGCACATATGCTCACATACAAACACACATTCACGTGATACACATCTACTAAAACACACAAACGCAGACACATTTACAGAATTACACACACACATACACACATTCACAAAATATGCACATACGTTTACAGAACTACACATACAAAGACACTGACTCATTTTGCTTTCCTTGTGCCCTTTCGTTCGTCTGAGGTCTGTACAAGCTTGATTTGTCAAAATTCCTCTCTCATATCTATATTTAAGTCACCCTATTGTCATCTTTACATTGCTACATCACTCTGTCCTCCATAATGCCTTCTATATTTTGTCCTATGTATCCTCTGCTCCTCACCCATTTTATTTTCCTGCCTGCCGAGCAGTTTGCTGCCTTTGTATATTTTAGCATGACTGTCCATAATTTTCTTTCTCTCTTTCTTTCTTTCTTTCGTTCTTTCTTTTGGCTCTCAGACAGATTGACAGACAGACTGATAGACAGACAGACAGACACAGAAATAGATAGACAGATAGATAGATAGCTAGACTGATAGATAGATAGATAGATAGATAGATAGATAGATAGATAGATAGATAGATAGATAGATAGGTAGGTAGATAGATAGATAGATAGATAGATAGATAGATAGATAGATAGATACATAGATATCTTTTTATTATAGCCACACAGGGCTAAATACAGAAAATGGACAAATTACAAAGTAGAGCTTGGGGGGGGGGATGATTTGGATCAAAAGGGATCGCGGGAAGAAAAAAAAAACGTGGGGGGGGGGGGCGATCAATAGGGATCGTGTATCACAGTCGATGTAAAAAACGGGGAACAGATTAGGTTTATCCGTGGAGAGAAAAGCCTACGGAAAAGACCACGGTAACCTCAGGCTTTTTTTTTTAAAGGTACATGAAAGTAAGTACCTTCTCTCTTTTTGTCTCTTTTTGTTACAAGTCTATGCTTAAAATGGTGTCGTCTTTCATTCTTACCATTCTTGCCACATTTACCCATTTTTTATTGAAACTTTCATTCGACAACACCTTCCTCTCTATCCTCATCCTCCTTTTCAAGTGGTACTTGAAAAAGTTGACGAGGGATTGACCAGAGAGGAAAGTGTTTGTTTGTAGACCTTTCAAACGCGTCCACCACACGCATTCTTTTGCCATAGCTATCAGTGTTACAAAAACCGTTTTTCCTTCCCGTTTAAAGGAAGGTGGCGGAACAATATTCACGATAGACTCGGCTGATAAGTGGGCTCGTCCCACACGCGACAACAGCCGTTCGACGAAGGTCCACAGCTCTGAAATATCTGGACACTGCACGAGTGCGTGCAGAACGGTTTCGTCGCTCTGACCGCATCTCGGGCAGGTCGGTCCGGTGGTTTTCGAACCGTGTCTGTAGATCTCTCGAACTGGTAGTACGTCTCGATAGCATTGCCAAGCCAGGGATCTCTGGAAATTATCCATAGGCCCCGGCCCGAACGTCGTCTTGAAAAGGCGGGTTAAGAATTTCTCGTCGACACCCAGGTTTGCCCCGAGAGTGTCGTCAGACCTCCCCTCCACTAGTCCTCTATAGAACGCATTGGTCGTTTGGAAGTTGCACAAGTTTGATCCCGGACGGCAGAGCTGTTGTAGAGCTTGGCGACACTCGCGGTGCCATTCGCCCAGTTTCGGTCTCTTCCTGATCCATGTTTGCAGTTCGGTGAGTGAGACGAGCTGCGGGAAGGCGTGCCTCACAAACGGCGCCCACACCTGTTCACCGTCGTCAATGAAGTTCCAGAGATGCCGCAGTCTCAGCGCATGTCTGCGCATCATTAACCACGGCATCCCCAGTCCTCCACGTAACGGTTGTTGACAGCAAATGGAGCGCCTCACCATCGGAACGCCACCCTTCCACAGAAAGCGGAAAAGTATGCGTTCTAGTTTCGTGATGATGGCATCGGGACAAGGCACGACGGTCAGGCGGTAATCGATGACTGATGCGATATACACATTAGCCACCTCCGCCCGGCCTTTTAGAGATAACTTTCTCTCAGCCCATGTTTGGCTGAGTTTGATCACTCTACTGGTGATCTCGTCCCAGTTCTTATCCATTTGGAGGTCCGGACTGAACCAGACCCCGAGCAGTTTAACCGGTCCGTCCGTCCAGCGTCCCACTACGGAGTCACTGTTGGACGGTATGGGCTTGCTTCTCCAGGTGCCGAGTAACAAACCCACTGACTTTTCCGGATTAATTTTTGCTCCTGTCACCGTTTCGTATTGTTTAAGTGTCTCGCCTAGCATCTCGACGTGCTTTTCGCTCGACACTATGACGATGACATCGTCCGCATATGCAGACACGCTCGTCCCGCAACCCAGCTCTCGTGGGATACCCCTCAGTGTCGCCAGCTTCCGCAGTAGTGGTTCGATCGTCAATACATACAGAAGCGCCGACAAGGGACATCCCTGACGGACCGAACGCGTGATGTCGAACGGTTTTGACAGGTGACCGTTTACCCGTATTACCGATCGGATGCCGCTATACAAGGCAGCGATCCAACCGCGGAAGACGGGACCAAAGCCAGCTGCCCTGAGGACGGCCGCTAGGTATCGATGGTCGACCCTATCGAAGGCTTTAGATTGATCTAAATTGATCAGCGCCCCACCCATGCCAGGATCCTTAACTACCCTGTCCATGATGTAGCGCATGAGGTGGAGGTTGTCATGGATACTTCTGCCCGGCACGGCGCATGTTTGCGCCCTGTCGACCAGTTTATCGATGACAAGCGCCAACCTCTCGGCTATTACTTTGGCCAAAATTTTCAAATCTGCGTTGAGCAGAGTGATGGGCCTGAAATTATCTATAAAATTCCCCTTGTTTGGGTCTTTCTTCAGCAATGTCACTGCACCTCGGCTCACGAAACCGGGAATTCTCCCGTTTTGTTGCCAGTTGCAATAGACTGATGCCAAGAGGTCGCCAAACAAGTCTGGCATTTGACAATACAGCTCGTAGGGTAGACCATCCAATCCAGGTGACTTATCCCTCGCGCAGCCCGCCATAGCATCCCTTACTTCAGCAGCTGTGATGGGACCCTCACAACACTCTGCCTCTCCCGCCGAGAGCCGCGGCAGGCCGGTCAGGTAGGCAGTGAAGTCCATCCTGCGTTCCGACTCACCGCTCGCACCGAACAGTCGAGCAAAGTGCTGTTGAAAGGCCCCACACATCCTTTCGGGTTCGAGCAGACTACATCCCTGTTCATCGATTAGAGACCGAATGGTGGCTCTGTTACCGCGTTGCGCCTCCGCCACCCGGGCTTCTCGCGCAGCTTCGATCCCTTCGTTCCTTAAGGCACGCATTTTAGCTCTGACGACGCAACCTTCGTGTTTGGCGTTGAGGTGTTGGTCGAGGGCCATCCTCGCAGCCAAAACGTTGGTTGCGCTGCCAGTTGTAAGTGCCTCTTCTAGTTTCTTAACCAAGTCTCCCTCTACTCTATTTCGATCTATCGCTAGTTCTTTACTAAACCTAATAGATTCCGATTTGATTGCCATTTTCAGGGCAAACCACCAGCGGTTGTTAACGATGGCTCCTGTTAACGCCCTCTTAATTAATTCGCTAATCCGGTTCCTGTAAACCTGCCGCGCTAAGAGCGAAGCGTTCAGTTTCCAGTAACCGGGACCCTGCCTATGTGTCTTATCTAAGTCGAGCGTACACGTCACAAACTTGTGATCTGTGTAGCTGACTATTTTAAATTGTGGACATCCTACACTATCTCTATCCGCTGTCCTACATAGAACTCTATCTAGATACGATCTCGACGATCCGACGCGGTTTGTCCAAGTCCACGTTGGCACGTTCGGATGGTCGAGTCGGAACCTGTCAGACAAATGGAAACGTCTGAGCAGGTCTTTGAGGCACTTACATCCCCTTCTACTCCTATCCACTCCCACATAGTCTATATGCGTGTCCAAGGTAGCGTTCCAGTCCCCTACTAACAGTAAAGGTCGTGACGTTCCCAGGAAAACCTCTAGACGTCTAAGGAAATCCGCCCGACCCGTTAAGGACGGTGCATACACTGCCACCAGACGGAAAGCACACCCGTTTGTGCCATCGACGTCCAAGACAACCAGCCTACCCTCCGGGTCTAGGAATATTGGCCTTACTTTTAGGTTCAGACTCTTCCGAAAAAGCACCGCGGTACCACCACCACCCATGTTTGGTAGACAGGGAGAAAAATAAATGTCGAAATGTCCACCAAACATGGACTTGAGGGCCCGCGGGTTACTGAGTCTGGTTTCACTGATAGCCATGATTTCTATGTTCTGTGACTTGATGTCATTTAGAAGGTAACCTTGCTTCCAAGCTGACGCCAAGCCACGTACATTTACACAACCTAATTTAAGCATAGTTGAAGTCGAAATTTGTGTTTCATACACGACAGTAAAAGAGACAAGAGAGAAGGTTACTTACTCGTTTCAAAAGTTTTAGCTTCCTCTTCTTTTGAAGTATCTTGGATGAGGTTTTTGAAGAGTTTCTTTGATAAATATTTTTGGAACCCCCCAACCGCATTTGGAAAGAGGGTTTTGAGTGTGTGGTGCTGCGTTTGTGTGATGTGAACTATTTTGATGTGTTTCGGTGGTGTAGTGCGTGGATGATTGTTAAGCTTATAATTATCTTCAGAAATGTTTGTTTGCGATATGATGTAGTCCATTAATTTTGTGTTTGTTGTGTCTATCGCTGATAGCATTGTGTGTGTTTTTGTGATGTTGGTGCTGGTTTGTTTGTGCAAGGGGCTTTCAGCGGTTACATATTTCCCTGCTTTGCATGCATTTAATTTTGGGGTTGTTTTTGATCTTTTTCTTTTACTTCCTGTGGCTATTTGCCATTCTGTAGAACTTTCATCGTTAGACGAAATGTCTGACGAATCAGAAGGGGGTAAAGGCAAAGCATTTGGTTCTATTTGTGTGTTTGTCGATGGTGTTGTGGTGTGTGGTGTGTGTGGTGTGTGTGTTGTTGGGGAATTGGGAGTAGTATTGGTCTTTTCTTCGTTCTCAGTGGTTGTCTTCTTGGTTGTTGTTCTTGGTGTTGGTGTTGGTGATGGTCTGTCTTTAGTTGTTGGTGGTGGTGTTGTTTCTGTTTTTGACTCAGGTGGTGGTGTTGTTTGGTTGGGTTGGTTTGTTCGTTGTTGCCGTTCTTTCGTTTTCGCATATAGCTGCTTGATCAATTGTGCATACGGTGGTGTGGGTAATAATGCTGGTGTTTTGGGTTTTTGGTTTTCCCGTGGCTGTTGTTGTTGTTGTTGCTGTTGTTTCGCGGCAGAATTGCAGTCCTTTTGGAAGTGAGCTTCACTGCCACATATGTAACAGCGTGGTCGTCTGCCTTCCACCACTACATACAGCCTTTGCGTTGATGGTAACTTTATGTAGGTGGGTATTTTATTTAGTGACTCCTGGGTAATATGAAGAAGGATCTCCATTTTTTTACCCACCCACTGTTGCTTTTCAGAAACATTAATTTGCAATATATCAACTTCCTCCATATCGTCACATACGGCTGAGATACATAGATAGATAGATAGATAGATAGATACATACATACATACATACATACATACATACATACATACATACATGATGATGATGGCCGTCCACTCGTGACCGAGGAAGACCATTGCCTCGGTCACGAGTGGATATAGATAGATAGATAGATAGATAGATACATACATACATACATACATACATACATACATACATTCTGGGCTCGGAGTTTACCGGCACCTTCATAATTTATGAAAAATATAGACCCAGTTGTATCAGCGACGTGGCAAACGAAATATATACATAGAGGCGGCCATAATTGAAAAAAGTCATGAAATATTCTTGTTTCTAGGAAGCATCCTTTATTTAAATTAACCATCAGTCAAATGAGAGCTTGCATACAATAAAGCATATTGAGTTTCTCATAAAACTGGATTAACCATTCACCTTGAGACAAAGTCTTTTTGCTTTAATATTAAGCTTATTAAGACGGCGAGCTGCCAGAAACGTTAGCACGCCGGGCGAAATGCATAGCGGTATTTCGTCTGACCTTACGTTCTGAGTTCAAATTCTGTCGAGGTTGACTTTACCTTTCATCCTTTTGGGGTCGATAAATTAAGTACCAGTTGAGCACTGGGGGTCGATCTAATCGACTGGCCCCCTCCCCCAAAATTTCGGGCCTTGTGCCTTGAGTAGAAAAGAATATTAAGCGTATTTCACGACTGCGTCGACAAGGAGGTCTCACGATATTCCATGCGTGCGTGGGTGCGTGTGCGTGCGCGCGCACAGAAAATTGTATTCTTTCTTACTTGCTTCAGTCATCGGACTGTGGCCATACTGGGGCACCGTATTGTAGGGATTTAGTCGAACAAATCGATTCCAGTACTGATTCTTTTAAAGTTTGGTACTTGTTCTACCGTTCTCTTTTGCCGAACCGTTAAGTTATGGGGACGTACACAAACCAACACTAGTTGGTGTGAGGGACAAACACAAATACACACACTTATATGTATGTCTGTGCTTGTATATACGACGGGCTTCCACACAGTTTCTGTCTACCAAATCCATTCATAAGGTGCTAGTCAGCCCGGAGCTACAGAAGAAAATAGAAAACGCTTGTCCAAAGTACCGTGTTGTGGGACTCAACCCGAAACCAGGTGGTTGCAAAGCGAACTCTTTAACTATAGAGCTGTGTCCGCAATATTCCTTCTAAGGTTTTTATATGTGTATGTTTATGTGTGCGCGCGCACGGAGAAATTTTGTATTGTATTGCTTTTCTTTACAAAGTATGTGTGCATCCAGGCGAGTAACCATCGATCAAATTTCTTCAATTATAAAAATATAAATTCATTTTTCAAAACTTTGAGCGCATATTTTTCCGTTTCTTAGTTGTAAAACAAACACAGATTAGAAGGAACACTGTCTTGATTGCCGAGGCACATTGTGCCATGAAATACTTCTGTTTGTGTTACACAAACTCTCTCTCCCACCACCCTCTCTCAACACTATAATAACACAACTTCGCGTCTTCTTTTCATCTTCGTTGTTTCATGAAATGCCTCAAGACCATACGGAAGACTATAACATTTCCCAGGTTCCAGTTAACTATTCAATATATTGGAAAATTGAAACAATTCCTCCATACAGAATATCCGTAATTTCATATTTGAAATCAGAATCTGTACATTATCTGCTAGTTAGCTGCTGGATATCAGTGTGTCGCAAGGCTCACGCTATTTTTTTTTAACTCAAAGGCGATGGGTGTTAGAATCGATAGAGCATCCGATAAAATGCATTGGGGATATTTCTTCTGACTCTTTACGTTCTGAGTTCAAATCCCGCCGGATCAATTTTGCCGTTCTTCCCTCTGGGGTCGATAAAAGAAAGAATCTATCAAGTACTGGTGTTGATGATATCGACTTACCCACCCTTACTCCTGACTGCTGGCCTTGTGCCTACATCAGGAACAAAAGTAAAATCATTTTTGGGACTCAAGAACGCTGGAATGGCGGAATCGTTAAAATGTCGGATCAAATACCTTCCGAAATTTTTCTGACTCTTTAAGTTCTGAGTTCAAATCCTGTCAAAGTCAGTTTTGACAGGATTCTTTGGGGATTCGAAGAAATAAAGACCCAGTCAAGTACTGGGGTCGATGTGATCGACTGCTCTTTGTCCTCCTAATGCTGGCCTTATGCCAGTGAAACAGCTGAATCGGTAGTATTTCGTTAAGTATTTAAGTGGCGCCAACTTCAAATCCTGGCTTTTCATCCTTCCGAGCATCGATATATTAAGAATTATTCAAGTACATTATAGTCCCAGTTTCTCCTGTGCTCTCGAGCAACATTGAGCAATGGTGTTGGTTATGAATGTTCTGCACCATGTAGTTTGAAGTCTTCCTCTTTATTTCACCTTTGCCAGTTCTATGGTTGACATAATTCCCAGTATCACCATTGTTACTGATGATTACTATCCAAATTGGTGAATTTGTCTATTGTCTCGATATTTTGCTGATTGATATATATTATCGTGGCTGTTCGAGTACTGGAGTTGATCTAATCGACGGTCTCTTCGTCTTCATGTGCCGTGCCTACAGGCGTCGACGATCATGGACTACTGTACTAAAATCTGAAGTAGTAGTTTCCTGTTACATTCTGATGAATTGACTGTAGAAGCTGTTCTAGCCGAATGGATAAAATGTTCGCTTGGTGATCACGAGTTTCCTGGTTCGATCTTACCACGCGGCATCTTGGGTGAGTGTCTTTACTGAAGCTTCAGATCAACCCAAGTTTTATGTCTAGGATATTTTACTTGTTTCATCCTTTGGATTACGGTCATGCTGGAGCACCGCCTTGGAGGGTTTAGTGAAACAAATGGAGCGTCTTAACCACAATATCTTTCGACAATGATTCCTTTCCTTTCATTTCTTGCCATTTATTATTTTCTGTTGAGGCATTAAATATTGTAAACAGTAACAGTGACTATTTATTATTTAGTACCAATGGCAGCAAGCTGGTAAAATCGTTAGCACGCCGGATAAAATGCTTAAGCAGCATTTCGTCTGTCTTTACGTTCTGAGTTCGAATTCCGCCGAGGTCGACTTTGCTTTACATCCTGTCGGGGTCGATGAAATAGGTACCAGCTGAGCACTGGAGTCGATGTAATTGACTAGCCACCTCTCCACCCCAAATTTCAGGCCTTGTGCCTATAATAGAAAGGATTATTATTATGCGCACGCACACACGCACTTGTGGGTGTATGTGTGTATGTGTGTGTAAGAAAAAGAAGAATGAATTAAGCACAACTTTGATTAAGTGTTAAATTCATTCTTCGTTCTCTTTCTCGTATACGTTACCCTTCGAAATACCCACACGCCGGTTTTACAAGCGGGGTACCTGGAGTTCTTGACACCAGCGGACTTGCAATTTTTTTCAAATTTCAAAGTTCCGGAATGAGAATGTAGACATCCAGGAGTTGCATTAGGAATACTCCGAATTTCTACTCTCGGACATTAAAAATTCTGCTATTCCACTGACCATAGAAGGCCTTGTAGGGCACTGCCCAAGGATTTATGACGGACGAACTGTAGACAAGAACTTCGCTGCGGGCGAACAGTATGGTCTAGTAATCAACCCCGACATGTGCACTTTTCGTGTTACAGAAATCGATTTCCTGGGACATCGAATCACAAGTGCTGGTGCTATACCCCTGCCAGAAAAAGTGAAAGCTATCTTATCCTTTCCACGTCCTACCACAAGCAAGGCTCTGCATTAATTTCTGGGCATGGCAAACTTTTACCATCGCTTCATCCCTTCTGCAGCAAGAGTAATGAGACCTCTATACAAGGCACTGTCAAAAGATGGTTCAAAAAGACAGGTGGAGTGGGATGGGGAAATGACCTCAGCCTTCAAATCCATAAAACAAGTACTGGCTAAAGCAACCATGCTGCCCCGTCCTCATATGTCAGCTTGGACTGCACTCAAAGTCGATGCCTCCGACACAGCCATTGGGGACGTTTTGGAACAGCGCATCAATGGTCAGTGGCGACCACTTGCCTTCTTCAGTAGACAACTACGACCTCCTGAACAGAAATACAGTGCTTTTGACAGGGAACTGCTGGCTATCCATCTAGGTGTCCACCACTTTCGCTATGTTCTTGAGAGCCACACGTTTACAGTGTTCACAGACTACAAACCATTCACCTTTGCTATGAGCAAGCTCTCAGAGCCTTTGTCTGCACGCCAGCAATGACAGCTATCAGCAATTTCTGAGTACACCATAAACATCCAACACATAGCTGGAAAAGGCAAACCGGTCGCTGATGCACTCTCTCATGCCTCTACCTGCTCTTACACCTACCTAACCCCAATAACGGAAGGCCTGGAGTGCGAGGCTATGGCTGCAGCCCAACAGATAGCTGACGAGATCAGGGCCTATCGCATCACCATCACATCACTTTCCTTGCGGGATGTGAATTTTAGCTCCAACGGCACAACCCTACTGTGTGATGTATCCACTAGAAAGCCACGACCGATCGTCCAATTAGCCTAGCGCATGAAGGATTCGACTTCATTCACGGACTGTCTCACCCGGGTACTTGAGCCATACGGCGCCTGCTGTGAAGCAAATTTATCTGGCACAGTATAGCCAAGCAAATTGGGAAGTGGACCAAAACCTGCATCCTCTATCAACAAACCAAGGCAGCTATGAACCACTACAGGCCCGTTTCAGTCACATTAACATTGATCTTGTCGGGTCGCTACCACTTTCACAGGGTTGCTCGTACCTATTTACCTTGGTAGACCGCTACTCTCGTTGGCCTGAGGCGATCACTCTTCGCAGCACGAGAACACAAGAAGCCCACTGAGCCTTCATCATAAACTGAGTTGTCCGTTTCGGTGTCCCAAACAGCATCTCATCCGATCGGGGCCCAAATTCACCTCAAAGCTGTGGAATGACATGTGTGACCTTTTTGGAATCACAATGAAGCGCACAACAACCTACCATCCACAGGCCGACGGGTTAGTGGAGAGATTTCACCGCTGCCTGAAGGAATCCTCGACAACTGGACTTATCGGGCCCAATTGGATTGATCAACTTCCATGGGTGATGCTGGGAATTTGCACCAGCCCAAAAGAAAATCTCAACACTTCTTCCGCGGAAATGATGTATGGTGCCCCTCTTACAGTGCCAGGAGAGTTCTTTCCGAACAGAAAGTCAGAAAGTCACCAAAGAGCCGAGCAACCACACGCACGGGCAGGGCAGTTAAAACGCCTTCCCGGTTCAAATGACAGTCAACATTTCTGGGGTGGAGGGAGCTATATGTAGGGCACTGCCCAAGGATTTATGACGGGCGAACTATAGTTAGGAACTTCACTGTGGGTTAGCTAGGGAGCTGATTTGCAATGAAGTTGATTTACAGTCAAGCGGACTTCTACGAAGCAGAAGTTGACTGGCGATTGTCGCCTTCATGTGTTTAATTAAATAAATCTTTCATTAACACATTCTGGGTCTCCGTTAATACTTTTGTGTCTAGGTTAACTAATACAATTCTACACATTTTGTAATATATCTTATCGACCCATGAAAAGATTAAAAGTAAAGTTCATCTCGGCGGGATTTGAACTCAGAACTATAATCACAAAGATATCGTATTTGTCTTTGTGCCTGTTCTTGGACTTATCCTTTGTTTACCAGATTTCTTTATTTGTCAATATTGTCTGCCAGTCTGACTCGCTTTGTTACTTTGTCTTTCAATTGGTGTGTCTGCTCGTTCATTAACGTTGGTTTTGTTCATTATTTTCTTTTACATCACAGCTTCCCGAAACAGCGAAGAGGTGCATAGGCATCGATAGATAGATAGATAGATAGATATACAGAGAGAGAGACAGACAGAGAGAGGAGAGAGAGAGAGAGAGAGAGAGAGAGAGAGAGAGAGAGAGAGAGAGAGAGAGAGTGGTGAGAGTGAGCGAGGTGCTACATTAAAGTTGTCACGTCCTGCTCCAAGCAAATTCACACATCCACCATCTTTCAGCCAACCATATTCATTATCATCCGTTGTCTTCAACTCCATAAGATGTGTGTGTGTGCATATGTGTGTTGTGTATGTGTGTCAGTGTGTGTCAGTGTGTGTCTCTGTCTGTCTGTCTGTCTGTCTATACGCATACACACACACACATATAATTGATACATTCGGACGCAGACACGTATGTATTGTATAAATATTTTGGTATACACACATGCATATGCATGTAAACACACATGTGTACGCATATATATGCATGTGCGTATGTATATTTATATATATATATATGTGTATATATATATATATATATATATATATATATATATATATATATATATATATATATATATATATACATATGTATATATATATATGTATATGTATATATGTATATGTATATATATATATATATATATATATATATATATATATATATATATATATATATATATATATATATATATATATATGTATAGGTATTATATACATACTTGGAGACAGTGCGTGGCGTTCGATCATATAATAACATAAATAATATATAAATATATGCATATATGCATATATTTATATATTACTTATGTTATTATATACATACATATATATGTGTGTGTGTGTGTGTGTTTTATACGTATAGGCACAGACATGCACAGACGCACTCATGCGTACATATGTATATGTGTGTGGGTGTGGGTGTGTGTGTGTGTGTGTGTGTGTGTGTGTGTGTGTGTGTGTGTGTAATAAATGTTGTAAAGCGACACACACGAATCTAACAAGGCGCGTCATCTAATCTGACACCTCTATTGACTCGGCGTGGTTTACAACTAATTAACCTTTAACCGCGCTGCTCATTATTACAACGACGCATTCAACGACAATAATTTCCATGATGAAACAAATCTAATATGAAACAACGCTAATACGCAAAAGAATGAAAATAGTGAACGAAATGTTATATTGTGTATATTTTCTCATATATATTAAATGTTCGTTCTAATGTTACCAGGGTCTGTCAAAACTTAAGAAAGAAGCAGACATGTTTGTGTGGTTAAGAAGCTGGTTTCGCAACCATAGTATTTTAATATTTCTGGTGAATTTCGACATACTTAATAATTGATGCATTCTCTTTAATAATTTTCTACTTATTTCACACAGAAAACATTAATGAAGCATAGATGCCCTTATTTATGAACATGATAAAAAAATCCTTCGCTTACTTTTTTGCATGAGTTCAATATTGGGCACAATGCTTCCCAAACTGCTGCCAATATCAACAGAGCATGGGGAGAGGGGTCCACAAGTGATTGCACTGTACGAAGGTGGTTTCAGAAATTCCGTAGTGGTGATGAGAGCCTTGAAGGTGAAGAAGGTAGAGGACGGTCATGCAGTCTTGACAATGAACAATTGAAAGCAATTTTTGAACAAAACCCACGTCGAAGTGTCAGAGAAATGTCTCAGACACTTGGTGTCGGTATTGCAACGGTCTCACGCAGTCTGAAGAAGATTGGTATGGTGAAAAAGCTCCATAAATTGGTACCGCATGAGCTCAATGAAAATCAAAAGGTTCGGTGTTTTGAAGTGTGCTCGATGCCCTTTCTGCGAAACACCAATGAACCTTTTCTTGACCTAATAGTCACTTGTGACGAAAAGTGAATCCTTTATGATAACCGTAAACGATCAGGTCAATGACTTGATCGTGATGCGTCTCCTAATCAGCAAAAGATTATGGTGACTGTCTGGTGGTCTGCAGTTGGTGTTGTCCATTACAGCTTTCTGGAAGCCAATCAGAACATTACAGTTGAGGTTTACTGCAATCAACTCGCTGAAATGCATGCTCACTTGCTAAAAATGAGACTCGGTGAATCGGCGTGGCTCACTTCTGCTCCACGATAATGCAAAGCCACATGTTGCAAGAATGATGCTGAAGAAACTCACAGATTCGTGATACAAGACTTTACCACATCCTCCATATTCTCCTGATTTTTCATCCACTGACTACCGTTTTTAAAAGCATTTTAAACACGTTTTTAAGCTATAAAACTTTCAGGTCCAAACCAGAGGTGGAATCAGCTTTCAAAGATTTTTTAGCATCAAAGCCAATAAGTTTTTATCAATGAGACATAAATAATCTCATCGATCGATGGCAGAGATGCATAGATGTTCACATATTCTTTTACTTGTTTCAGTCATTTTGACTGTGGCTATGCTGGAGCACCACCTTTAGTCGAACTAATCGACCCCAGAACTTATTCTTTGTAAGCCTAGTACTTATTCTATCAGTCACTTATGCCGAACCGCTAATGTTACGGGGACGTAAACACTCCAACATCGGTTGTCAAGCGATGGTGGGGAAACAAACAAACACACACACACCCACATATACACGACAGGTTTCTTTCAGTTTGCGTCTACTAAATTCACTCACAAGGTTTTGGTCGGCTCGAGGTTACAGTAGAAAACACTTGCCCAAGGTTCCACGCAGTGGGACTGAACCTGGAACCATGTGGTTGGGAGGTAAGCTTCTTACCACACAAGCACTTCTGCGCCTATAAGATATTGTGAAGGCGCACGGTTCAGTGGTTAGAGCGTCGGGCTCACAATCATGAAGTAGTAAGTTCGATTCCCGGATCGAGCTATGCGTTGTATTCTTGAGCAAGACACTTTATTTCACATTGCTCCAGTTCACTCAGCTATAGAAATGAGTTGTGACGTCACTGGTACCAACTGTATCAACCTTTGTCTTTCCCTTGGATAACATCGGTGGCGTGGAGTGGGGAGGCTGGTATGCATGGGCGACTGCATACCATAAAACAACCTTGCCCGGATTTGTGCCTCGGAGGGGAACTTTCTAGGTGTAATCCCACGGTCATTCATGACTGAAGGGGTTTTTTACCTTTTTATATACAAGATGTATGTATGCTGTGTATATGTCTGTCTCTGTATGTATATATGTATGTATGTATGTATGTATGTATGTATGTATGTATGTATGTATGTATGTATGTATGTGCATGTATATATGTATGTATCTATGTATGTATGCATGCGTGTATATATGCACGATATATATACATATATTTATATAAGCTTAAAGCTTATGGTGATCACCGTGCAATGATTTAGGACGACTGTGTTACCTTTACACGCGAATAGAAAAGCCTTCTTTTTTCTGTTGAGGGCTTATGTGTCCCTTCATTAGACTATTTTCCTTAGTCATTGCACAGTGATCGCCATAAGCTTTAAGCTTATATAAAAATACCATTATTATTATTTACAGGATTGTAAAAACGGCACCGTATAAAAAAACCATTCGTATATATATATATATATATATATATATATATATATATACGAAACTAGTCTGCAGATGCCAAACCAGCAAGGGGAAACTGCTGACCTCCCCTGTTTGAAGGTTATAAAGGACACAGGTTTCGTGTGTCACATAGCTAGCTAGAGGCGATGGCTTCTTGGAGCTAATTCACGGCAGCTTTCGTCCTAATTTTGGGACTGCCATGTTGGCTTGGTGATAACTATTAATTTCCAGTACCGCTGCCGTAGTCTCCTTTAGAGAGACTTAGAAATATTAATAACTCTCTCTCTCTCTCTCTCTCTCTCTCTATATATATATATATATATATATATATATATATATATATATATATATATATATATATATATATATATATATATATATATCAATTTACTGTCTGCTATGTATTAATCAAATCTGACCCTGAAGAGATACAATATTCCATATTTTATAATATGCATGAGTTAGTCGGGATATTGCATCGAAATGATCATAGGTCATAATTAAGTTTTTACAATGGATCGTCTTTTAACTCTTATTTAAATTGATATGCACACAAAATTGTACGATTAACAACCTTACATGTGAGAATTTTGCTACGTTGATAACAGATACAATATTTTTACCAAATTTTGGTATAGATCTATAAATACATACATATATATATATATATATATATATATATATATATATATATATATATATATATATATATTTACGGGGTAAATTTGGAAAATTAGATATTCGAATACGAACCATGCTCTCTATTTGACTCGTATCTCGAATGTTGTCTGGTCATTCTGCCGATGATAGTCCGACCTTTGTGAGATATATAATTTTTATCTTACTAAAATTGACTTGAAACCATGGTACAGAATATAGATTGGTAAATGTTTTTATTTTTTAATTCCCTTTCGAAATTATCCCTACTTTTTGTGGTATGTAGTCTTGCTGCTATTTCTAGCGGGTTAGATGTCCTATTACAGGCATCTCTGTATTTTAAATATATATATATATATATATATATATATATATATATATATATATATATATATATATATATACATGTATGTGTGGATATGTATTATGCTTGCATATACGTAGGTATATTGGTAGGTATGCATGATATTTGGATGAATGTACACTTGTTTGTATGTATGAATGTATGCGTACATGTGAGCATATATATATGTATGTATGCATGTATATATATATATATATATATATATATATATATATATATATATATATATATATATATATATATATATATATATGTATGTATGTATATGTATATGTAAACATGCATACATGCGTGCGGTTATGTATGTATTTATTTATTTATTTATGGGTTTCAGCCAAGTGGCTGCAGTCATGCTGGAGCACCACCGTGATGCTGGAGCATGCTCGCATGTATGTATGTATGTATGTATGTATGTATGTATGTATGTATGTATGTACCACGTCTTGCTGGTACTAAACTCTGTAGCCAATGCAGACAAGCTAAACTGTCGCTATACATTTCTGCTTCCTCTTACATTGGCATCGATGATATCAGTTTTTTTTTTCTTTTAATTGTGGGTGGGAAGAACGTCGTGAAACAAATTCTACCTCCCACCCCACCCCACCCCACCACTCCACACGAATTACTGCCACCGCTGTCACCATCACCCTAACTCGAATTCGAATGTGCCACAGCTCCTTTAGCTTCCCCTTACTTCCACTCCAACAATAACCGCCGCCCCAACCGCCTTCACTGTCATCGCGGCGTCGCCGCCATTGCTACGTTGGCACCACCATTGCTGCGTTACCACCGCCATTGTTGAGCACTGCCGCCATCGCTGCGTCACTACCATCTTCGCGCCTCTGTCACACCGCCGCTACCGCTGCCATCGCGCCTCCACCTCTATCGCCACCACCGTTATCACCAGCATCACCATCGCTACTTGTTATCGCCGATTTGTTGCGAAGCTGCCTCGCCAGTCACCACCGCCGACCGTCGCCACCGATTTGCAAGAGAACTTACACATAGTCTACTGAATTTATTCCCAGGATCCTATTAATTCAATTTTGTAAAAAACCCAGGAGGGGGCTGATATAATCAAAATCATCCGAAGTAGAATTTGAACGAAAAACAGAAAACTGCTCATTCATCGCTGCCTTACACATTCACCCAGACAGAGTAAAGGAGCCTCTACACTGAGGTTTGACCTGGTAGAAACAGCAGCCAAATGTCTCTCTATTTCTCTTTCTGTCTCCTCACCCCTTCCCAACTCTCTCTTTCTTTCTCCCCCTCCCTTCACTCTCTTCCTGTCCCCATTCCACCCTTCCTCTCCATCTTTATATCTGTCTGCTGTCTATCTGTCGCACATGCATCCACACCCATACACACTTTCCCTCTCTCTCTCTCTCTCTGTCTCTCTCTCCCTTCTCTCTCTCAAACCACACTATACCGACTTAATCCAGGAAGGTCTTCATATTGGCGGTTCTGGACGTAGAAAGGAAGTTTTAAGATCTTGTATTACGGTTTGAACGGCTTTGATCATATACCTACTTACTGAAAGCCGATCTGGGGCTAAACGACAGCAAGGACAACAACAACAATGACAATTACTCGTAGGAAGAGAATAACCGATTGAATGAACGTCAGATGTCTGTGGCGGCGTATGTTTGGAACACGAACGTAAAAGGGAGATAGACGAAAACTTAACATGCTGTCGTGATGCATTCAATCTTGGAGCTTAACGCTCCACGGTCCCATTACTGCTGCTTTTGTTGCTGCTACTACTACTATTACTACTACTACTGCTACTACTTGCTGCCGCTGATGTTGAGGACAAATTGACTTGCTGAACAAAGGCAACTCAAAATAACTTTACAATATAAAAAGCAGAAAATATTCGCAGATATGATGTGGCAGATACAGATACAGGAAAGCACACATTCATACGCTCACAAACATACTGAATAAAATATCTTTAAAGAGTTGAGTTAACCAGTATAATACTCTTTTACTTGTTTCAGTCATTTGACTGCGGCCATGCTGGAGCACCGCCTTTAGTCGAGCAAATCGACACCAGGACTTATTCTTTGGAAGCCTAGTACTTATTCTATCGGTCTGTTTTGCCGAACCGCTATGTTACGGGGATATAAACACACCAGCATCGGTTGTCAAGCGATGTTGGGGGGACAAACACACACATACAAACATATACACACACATACATATATATATACATATATACGACGGGCTTCTTTCAGTTTCCGTCTACCAAATCCACTCACAAGGCTTTGGTCGGCCCGAGGCTATAGTGGAAGACATTTGCCCAAGGTGCCACGCAGTGGCAACGAACCAGGAACCATGTGGTTGGTAAGCAAGCTACTTACCACACACCCACTCCTGCGCCTATATATAATTTTAAAAAAATATATTTTTATATTTCCCTTTAGGACACGAAAGATGAATTCTACACACACATACACACACACAAATGATCTGACATTGGTTCTCTCTCACTTTCTCCTCTCCCTCTGCTCCTCCCTGTTTTGTTTTTTTTTGTGGGGATCATTCTTGATTCTCATATAGCTTTGATTCTTATATGCGTTGCCCATCTACTTTTACAAGATGAACAACGCATTTGTTTGGCTATGAGTCGAAGTTTCTGGCAATAATTAACCGTCGACTCTTCGTCAGATATTTTGAGGGAAAGTCTATACAGGTTAATGCCATGCGTTTTCCTTTGTCTCCGCGATGTTGCCGAAGCAGTAGACGGAGAAGGTTTGTTCATAATCCGACATCTTGGAGCGAACTGAGAACACACGTGTTGGTGGTATGCGTGTTCATATTTTATGAGAGAAGTAGTCTGCTGCCATATACAGCCTGTGCTGTGCATAACAGCATTCTTGCGTATTTCAATCATTAAAGACGCAATTTTATGGTGAGTGGGATGGTACAAATGGAAGCCTTTCCGCTTTATCTCTTATCTTTTAACTTTTACGTTTTTTCAGTCATTCCACTACGGCTATGCTGGCACCACCCTGAAGGGTTTTAATCGAACAAATCGACCCCAGTGTTTATTTATTGCTGAACCGCTAAGTTACGAGGAATGTAAACAAAGCAACACCGGTTGTCAAGCGGTTAGGGGATAGGAAAAACACAAATATACACGTGTGTATTTGTGTGTCTATGCATATATATGTTATGGGCTTCCACGCAGTTTCCTTTTATCAAATTTACTCACAAGCATTGGTCGGTGCCTGGCTATAATAGAAGACTCTTGCCCAAGGCATGACGCAGTGGAACTGACCCGAAACTACTTGGTTCCAAAACGAGCTTAGTAATGGAAGCAAGAGCCATTTTTAGTCGACCAAACCCACCCCAGTGTTTATTTATTGCTGAACTACTAAGTTACGGGGACGTAAACAAACCAGCACCGGTTGTCAAGCATTCAAGGAGGGACAAGCACAAAGACACACGTGTCTATGTATGTGTATATATGTATATATATGTGATGGGCTTCCATGCAGTTTCCATGTTTTACCCATGGATCCCTTTGATTCTTATTTTACTTGGGTGGACCCTCATAATAATTTCAATGTTTGAAAAATCATATATTTCTATAATTAAATATTATTAGGAATAGCATTTAACAAAATTCTGCGTCATGACATCATATGTTAACATATATTCTTTAAAAAAAATGGGAGAAAATTCACCAGAAAGTATGTTGTTGTCAGACCTAAGAATCGATGATCAAAATCTGAAACTTTCAGAATTAGATGTTTTTATTTTATGTATTGGAAGATGATGTTTCTAGGATAGAAGGGCAACAGATATGCGGGGCTGTGAGGGTATATTATTTAACGTGTGTTGGTGGATATTCACTGATTCGACATCAGGGTTTTTATTTCCTTTTTAAGATACTCGGATGGTGTCCAAATGGAATTTGGTTGCAGTTTCTTGCATGGCAAAGAGCCACGTAGCAGTTTACTGGTTAGCTCGGTCTAGATTTTTAAGTAACTTTTTGTACATCTTCCGTGTTATTGATTTCTTTTCTAATCTATTTATTTTTATTGTTATTCTTGAGGAAGGTCTTTTTTTTTTTTTTAATTGGCAAAAGATGACCATCCCCAAGAACTGATCAGGTTGTTGCAGCCACGATCGTAAAATCGTGGTAGATCGTGGGTTCGATTCCTGAACAACTGGGTGGTACGTTCAGTTCTTGAATAAAACATTTCATTTCACGTAATTCCAGTCCACTCACCTGTAAATGAGTTCCAGCAATAGCTAGAAAGGTAACCCTGTGATGGACTTGCATTCCATTCAAGGGGAAGTGTTGTAATCTCAGTTAATTATAGAACATGAAAATTAGGTAGGCCCCGGTTTTATGAGTCCTGTGGCTAATGCTGGAAACAGATGTGAGTGAGTGAGTGAACAAGTGAATGAGTGAGTGAGTGAGTGAGTGAGCAAGCGAATGAGTGAATGAGTGAGAAATGTGTTTAAAATGGCAGCTGATGCAAAATTTTGTAATTCAGGTCAGTTTGTTCCTGCAGCGTCCATTTGCAGAAGAAACAGTGATTTCTGGTGAATTCAACCTATTTGCTTTCACCTACGAAGCCTAAATTATGAACTTACGCGATTTCGCTTTAGATGAGTTAAAAATTTGTTTTTGGTTAAATGAAAAAAAATCTTAATAAAACAATGAAGGGAAACTCTTCTTTAACGCCCTGGAATGATTTCTAAAAAATTATTTTTCATTAAATGTTATCTAAATTAACAATTGAGGAAATATTGATTACTTAAATTAGCACAAATTTCTCAGAAAGGAAAACAATCGAACGAATTGATCGCCCGGGATTTATCGACTCGAGAACAATGAAACCAAAATCGAAAGAAGGAACTGAATTTAGAATGTACAAACACAAAAGTATTTTATTCTTTTATTCTCGTTATTCTGTGATTCCGTTATTCTTTTACTTGTTTCAGTCAGTAGATTGAGGCCATGCTAGAGCACCGCTTTGAAGGGTTTGATTGATAAAAGCGATCCCAGTTCTTATTTACAGACTGGAACTTATTCTGCTGGTCGCTTTTTATCAAGACGACCCGATAAGGTACGAGAACGTAAAGAAACTAACACCGATTGTCAAGCTATGAATGACAAACAAATACAAAGAAACATATACCCATCATATATATATATATATATATATATATATATATATATATATATATATATATATAATTGGAATATATAATTCGAAAAAATATAGCACACACACACACACATACAAACACACACACACTTGCGCACGAAGGTCTGCTGCAAAAGTTCATAGGCTGACCAAGACACTCTCATTGAATGTGACCAACTGAGGTTCATTTTTCAACACAGTACCCCTTGCGGTCCACATACTTCTTCCATCGGTGTTACAGTTCTTGAATTCCATTGATGAAGAAGCTTTCATCCTGTTGGTCAAAAAAGTTATTAACAGCAGATATGATGTCATCATCACTGCGACACTGGTTTCCAGTCAACTGCTTTTTCATGTTGGAGAACACAGATAGTCAGGTGAGGCCAAATCAGAAGAATAAGGATGGCAATTAACCACTTGAAAACCACAGTCACATAAAACGGTCATTGAAACCAACGACTTATGTGCTGGAACATTGTCCTGATGAAACAAGACCTCTTTCGTAAGCTTTCCTGGGCGTTGGGACTTGATAGCCTTATATAACTGCGCCAGTAAGTTGGCATAATACTCTCCACTGATGGTGTACTCCTTTTGAAGATAGTAAACAGAATGTCGTTTGCATCTCAAAAAACTGAGTCCATGACTTTCCTTGGAGATGAAACGACCTTGGCCTTCTTTGAAGCAGGTGAGAAGGGGTGTTTGTACAGCATGGATTGCCTCTTTGTCTCTGTATCAAAGTGGTGAAACCAACACTCATCCTGGGTTTCGAAATGCTCAAAGAAATCAACTGGACCTGCCTCAAACAATGTCAGATTTCTCCGTGATGTGATCAGCACTTTTGATCAGGTGTCAGAAGACGTGGCAACCACGGAACAAAAACCTTCGTCATACCATGTTTATTGTACCTAATATTCGCAACTCTCTCACGGGATATGCTAACAGCATTGGCTATTGAATTTATAGTCAATCGCCTGTCATCCAATAGCATGCAGTGAACACGATCAATGTTTTCTTCGGTGGTGGTAGTTATAGGACGTCCAAACCTTGGGCCATCTTCAAGATTCTTTGTTTCCCTCCTAAATTCAGTTGCCCACTTTTGCACTGTTGATAAAACTGGAACATCATCTATTAATATAGCAACCACATCAGCATGAATGCCGTTGAGGGCTAAACCCCTTTTGATGCAAGTACTTAATAACACCACAATGGCAAATTTTGTCGATTTCCAAGAGAAGCCACTATTTGTTACATTCGATGTCTTCTTTGAACAGTCAGATGTAAGATTATCTAGGAAGATACTATGCAGTTATTAATACGAAGTGTTGAAACTTGTGCATGCAAGAATTCACAGCTCTAACACCACTCCTTCATAGACAGCCTATGAACTTTTCAGCCCACCCCTGTGTATGATAATTTGTGCCTTTTTTCGATTCTTATTTGGAATGTATTTAAACATTCGCGTAGCTTGACAAGGTAGTCCACCATGGGCTATATTTTTCCTATTTTAAGTGCGGAGCAGGTGGCACACTAATGTGTATCATGTAGTTTTCGTGAATGAGCTCTTGTGAAGTGGTCTACTTCATAAGTAGCCGTCACAAAATGTCATCACAATACAATTACATGGAAATGGAGGGTG
Source organism: Octopus bimaculoides (assembly GCF_046866305.1). Lineage (NCBI taxonomy): Eukaryota > Metazoa > Mollusca > Cephalopoda > Octopoda > Octopodidae > Octopus > Octopus bimaculoides. Next base: position 74,330,110 of record NC_142929.1, on the reverse strand, counting down.
ATCACACACACACACACACACACACACACACACACACACACACACACACACACACACACACACACACACTCACACACACACACGTTTTGTATTGACTGTCGGAAGAAAGAGTACTCAGTACTAGAGTAGAGATTAATAATAGTTTCTGATGTGTGCGTGTGTACGGAAAATCAAAATGGAACACGGAAACGATTAACGGAAAAGGATAAAGGACAAATACACATAAATCCTCTCATCAGCCATGGAGGACAGAGTACAAGCGCAGTTTCGGGGCGTTTATAGTTCGAAAACTTTAAATCCTACATTAGTTCTTGTCTGGTGTCGCCAGCGGTATAGAGAATATCAGTAAAGTGACAGACAAACAAGGATAACAATATACAAGTGAGACCGAAAATCACGGATAGAAACAAAGGGAAAATGTCATTATCAAAAGATGAGGGAAGAGTCAACGCCCTACAAATGGTACTTCATGATGGGTGATCTCAGCAGCTGGCAGGGAAACAGACCATCCATTTTGGAATCCTTGCGCCGTGCAGACAACAAGAGTACTGCAGTTGGGTTGTTTAATGAATGCATAGGAGAGGTATATGAAAGCTATGGTGAATAGATGACAGGTGTGAGGAAAGGGGAGACGAGACGTTCAAATGATCTTGACTAAACTCGGTGGTTAATCGGTTTATATTTACGCTTAAAGGGACTTTTGAATCAGCTTGTATCTACTGTTAGATTAAGTAGTTATCATTTCTCTTTCTTCATATGTGAACGTGTAATTGTGTGCGTAGGGGATTCGAGTGTGTGTGTGTGTGTGTGTGTGTGTGTGTGTGTGTGGTTCCTATGTGTGTGCGTATTCAAGGCCTGCAATCCTGAGAGGAGTGGGTTTGTTAATACAACTAGCCCCAATACTAGTTTCACAGATAATTTCAATAACCCCGAAAAGATGAAAGGTAAAGTTAACCTCAGTGGAATCTGAATTCTGAACATAAAAGATCCAGAGCAAAATACTTGCCTTAACAAACATACCTGCAGTTTTGACAGGAGGGAGTAGAGTTAGTCAATCAAATTAACCCCATTATTTCACTGGTATTTTATTTTATTCCTCCTCTTTTGAAAGGAAGAAAGGTAAAGTGCACTCTGGTTAGATTTGTGTGTGTGCGTAACATATGTGTGCGTCGGTTCGTGTTTGTGTGGGGAGGTTCAGTTGTGTGAGCGTACGTGTATAAGGGGGTTCCTCCGTATGTAAGTGTGTATGCGCGCACGCGTGTATCTGTGTAAGCAAACGCGTGTAATATGTGTGTAGGGCGGTTCATGCGCAAGCGCGCGTGTTATACTTGATTATACTTGATTATACGTGTAGGAGGTTTCGTGTGTGTTTGTGTGTGAACGTGTGTGTGTGTGTATCGGTTCGTATGTGTATGCGTTTGTGTACGCATGTCAGGGGCTTTGGGGCTCTCTGTACATTGCAACATACTTCGATATTTAACTTAATCTGACACAAATCAATAGCTAGAACGCTGACACAAATCAATAGTTAGAACGCTGACACATCTTTTACGTTTATGCATCAGTTTAATTATCCCAACACATCTGCATAAGAAGGACCTTCCCCAACCCCAAACGCACACACACACACACACACACACACACACACACACTTCATGATAATTTCTTTTGATACCGGTCCCTTAGTTCTATTATAAAACTTCTTGTTTTAAAACTGATCCCAATTAAAACCTGCGATCAAATTTCCAAGTTAATTTATGTCACCCTTTTTACTCTCTTTACTCTTTTACTTGTTTCAGTCATTTGACTGCGGCCATGCTGGAGCACCGCCTTTAGTCGAGCAAATCGACCCCAGGACTTATTCTTTGTAAGCCTAGTACTTATTCTATCGGTCTCTTTTGCCGAACCGCTATGTTACGGGGACGTAAATACACCAGCATCGGTTTTCAAGTGATGTTGGGGGATAAACACAGACACACAAACACACACACATATATATATATACATATATACGACGGGCTTCTTTCAGTTTCCGTCTACCAAATCCACTCACAAGGCTTCGGTCGGCCCGAGGCTATAGTAGAAGACACTTGCCCAAGATGCCACGCAGTGGGACTGAACCCGGAGCCATGTGGTTGGTAAGCAAGCTACTTACCACACAGCCACTCCTGCGCCTATGTTCCAGATTTCAGCTTAATAATGACAAAGTTATTTTACTAAATTCTTTATTATTTTCTAAATTAATTGAAACAAAAGCACTGTATTTCAACAGAGATACGGTAACAAAAGGGTTAAAGTGATCTAGATTAAAACCTTCCATCAAAATTTCATGTTAATTAATTTTCCGCACACTAACTTACTAATGACAAAGTTATTTTACTAAACGCTTCGTTATTTTCAAATTATTTCAAATTTTTGCTACAAGGGCAGCTTGGGGGAGGTGGTGATGAGACGATTACATCGACCCCAGTGTTCAACTGGTACTTATTTTATCGACTCCGAAAGGATGAAACGCAAAGTCGACTTCGGCGGGGGTTATTTTCAAATGTAATCGAAACACAGCTAATATGTTTTAATAGAAATATGGTAAAAAAAGGGCATAAGTGATCTAAATTAAAACCTTCCATCAAAATTTGATGTTAACCCATTACCTCCCATAATTTTATTAACTGGAATTTTTTTTATGAAACTTTGATTTCTAGTATAAAACAGCCTTAGAAACACGCTGGAATGATCAAAATAACATTTCAAAATATCATTTTAAATAGAAATAAGCGAGATATTGGATGAAAAATTAGCAGACCTCATTTGAATATCGGAGAAATATACCTAGTAGATATAGCAAAAAGGTTAGATATGTGTAAATATTGACAGATAATTACGAAATTTGTAATTTTTAAGTGATCTCATATGAAATCACTGGTAGGTAATTGGTTAATGGTCTAATCACCAATTTAATGATGAAAGTTTTCGGTTATTGCTTTCTCACCTGTTTGCCATACATGCTTCAGAATCAGCAGCAGCAGCAAAAACAACAACTATAACGATGAAGACAACAGCAATGACAACGACGACGACAACATTAACAACGTCAACTATAATAATGACAATAGCAACAACGCCGATGACGGTGATGACAACAGCAACAACAGCAGCAGCAGCAGCAGCAGCAGCAACAACACAGTAACAGCAAGAAGAACGGCAACAACAATAGCAACAAACATGGCTGACACACTATCACGAAATTCAACGTTCCACTATAGTCCTGTATGATTTCGTCACTTAAAAAAATCTTATTATCCAATCTGACCTTATTTTGAGATGTGTCTTATGACTAATGGCATAAATATTTAGAGGGCCATCAATGTTAGATTGGGGCAACTCATGGACATAATGAGTCATGAGCTCAGCTATTTTTGACTCATCGACGTCTTCAATAACACGGCTCATAGTATATAATGGTACAATGCAGTGAAAGGGGGACATTTTCTTTTTTCAAGCACCATTTGAGATACCTCCTTTCTTTCCTATGCTCAACCACAATCGCTTGAAATGTTTTTCACATATTTTTAGTGTATGTATGAATGCATGTATATATATATATATATATATATATATATATATATATATATATATATATATATATATATATATATATATATATATATATATATATATATATACATATGCATATATATATATATATATATATATATATAATATCTACCTATCTATCTTTACACACGCACACACGCGCGCATAAGGTGTCCGCACAAAACTGAATGAATATAAAGTCAGAGTTTATTAAAATCGATTTCATTTTCGAAATTTAATAGAATCTACAGAGAGAATTTGATCTTTTGTGAATGCTTGTTTTCAAACTGATGACCGTTCTGGTCCAAGCACTACTGATAACGCGGAAGTAATGGAATCGCAAACATCAAGAAATATTTCGGTCGGTTTATTGCACATTCTCGTTCAATAGCTGGCTTCAGTTCGGTGACTGTAGCTGGTTTTGTTGGTTTTGTGCAAAATTTTATCTTGCAAGTATCCCCATAAAAATAAGTCTAGTGGTATGAAATCCAGTGATCGCGGAGGATATTCTACAGAGTCTCTTCTTTCAATTCACCCGTTTGGTAAAATCTTATCAAAGTAGATTCTTGCATTAGTGTGGTAGTATGTGTGTGTGTGTGGGGGGGGGACTACCTTGATGGCGATAAAAATCTACATCTTCAAAGTTCTCATGAATGCTTGGCATGACAAATTGTCGCCGCAAGTTCAAGTAAATAGGACCTAAAAAAAGAGTGATCTAATTAACCTTTTTGTTGATAAACCACGCCACGCTATAACTCCTAGTAAATTAATAGGGTGTTCTTCCATAATTCGCCGATTCTCAGGTTCCCAATAAGTGC
>NC_142929.1:74273198-74320698 GCF_046866305.1 Octopus bimaculoides | reverse complement strand
AGAGAGAGAGAGAGAGAGGGAGAAAGGAATAGAGAACGGGTGCAATGAAGAGAGAGAAAGAGAAGAAGGGAGAACGGAAGACAGTTATAAATAGCAATGCGTGCGCGTGTTTATATAAGAAACACACACAAACTAAATCTTATATCTATAATGTTGAGGTGTGTATGTATATATTGTTGTCACAGATCACGTATGTGTGGTTGTGTGTGTTTTTACGTTTCTATGTTATGAAAAATATGTTAGAGGTAGAGGGATAGAAGAAAGCTATTAAATGGGAGAGAGGAAGAAGAACGAAGTAAGAGTGAAAAGGTCTTAAACAAAGTTAATCTATGATTTTGTATGTATCACTTTCTCTCTCTCTTGCAAGACTTATCGTAGATGGCGTAATAAGTCGGGTTATACTGCTAGTATATATATATATATATAACATATACATACATAGAACAATATAAGCGCAAATATACATGCATATTTATACATACATACATTTATATATATACACACACACCTATATATATATACATACATATATATATATATACATATATATGATGATGATGATTGTTTCATCTGAGAGATGATAACCGTCCCATCAATACACACACCACACACCATCACACAGCGCAATCATTCCGTTGATAAGCCCTTCGATGACTTTTTAGACCAGATGCTGAATGACAGAGTTTAAACACAAGTGACAGATATTATTCAAGTTTCTTTTATATCTTTGCCCTTTGGGATCTGATTCTGAAGGAATGTTTTTGTGAACTAGCATACGTCTTTTAAGTCCATATATTGTCTTACAAGTTTTTTGACATATGACACAAGTCGTAAGAGTTGGTTGGTGTCCAAGATCATTACCTATCTGGGCATTACGATTTTCATGTGACTTCATATGATTCACGTATCCTGCTTTTGATAACAGAACACGGTCACATATAATACATATCCACTGTTCACTGTTGATTACAGTTCCAATTGTTCCTTTGTCACAGCTCCCCTTAAGCTCAGATTGCGGAATCATATTTTCTTCCCAGATATCGCAACCAGTCCTAACAGCACCTATCCATTTGTTCCGATCTAGAACATCATTTTCCCAATCACTTTTATTCATATCTAGTTTCTTCAGGTTTTCCTTCACACAGTCTTTATGTCTTTTCCTTGGCTTATGTTGTAGTAGCTAACCAGAGTTCAGCTCACCATAAAAAAGACGCTTTGGCAAACACTCGTCTATCATTCTAATAACATGTCCAGTCCATCTCATTTCAGTCAAGATAACATGTTGTTCAATTGAGTTACAAAGTGCCATGCGCAAAACTTCTATATCTGGTATGAAACATTCCTACTTGACTCCTAAGATACGTCTGAGGCACTTTTGATGAAATCTCTCCAGCATTTTTATATGACGCTTGTAAGTGGTCCATATCTCACTTAAATAAAGAATATGACTGAAACAAGTAAAAGAATATATATATATATATTCTTTTATATAATCGACCCCAGGACTTATACTTTGTAAGCCTAGTACTTATTCTAGCTGCGTCTTTTACCGAACCGCTAAGTTACGGGAACGTAAACACACCAACATTGGTTGTCAAGCGATGTTGGTGGTGGTGGTGGGGGGGACAAACACATTCATACACAAAAGAGGTGATCCTAACAGGACATCTTACATGCTAAAAGAAACAGTCAAATTCCAATCTACGGTTAGACTAATTTCGAAGGTGACGAAAAATAAAAACATTTCCAATGTGGTGGATTTGAAAAATTACAATGTATAAAGGTGAGACATGTGCTCTCTATTTGTCTCATAATTATACGTTAATTATTAGCGCCCTTGCTGATGAAGAACACGGATAACAAATTATCCTATTTGTTCATTATTGTTCGAAAAATAGGTACGAGTGTTAACTACTGAAAATGTTTTTTTATCTTTCATTCCCTTCGAAATTACTCTTAACCGTGGGTTTGACTTTAACTGTTCCTTTTATCATGTAAGGTGTCCTGTTAGGGTCACCTCTTTTGTGTGTGAATGTATACTAATTTTATATGAAAATATGTTGTCTATTGACTATTTCATGCATGCTAGCCACTGGTAGAAAATTTCTCTAATTTCTCTACTCTATACATACATACATACATATATATATATATATATATATATATATATATATATATATAGGTTCAAAAAAAGGAAAAAGACAAAAAACAATAACAAAAAACAACAACGTGAGGACATATATATATTTCGTTTTGGGATTTGGTTTGCAAGATTTTTTATGTGATTTCGTGTGTTGAAGCATATTCTGTTGTGTCTGGGGAGAGTCATTTTCTTATTGTGCCTTAAAATTTAACACACTCACCGTTAAAATTTCCACTTATTTCTTATTTTTATCTTCCTAAAATTTTCGTTGCGTCTTGCAACCTTTTCAATAGTCTTGACTCTCAAGATTATTGAAAAGGTTGCAAGACGCAACGAAAATTTTAGGAAAATAAAAATAAGAAATAAGTGGAAATTTTAACGGTGAGTGTGTTAAATTTTAAGGCACAATAAGAAAATGACTCTCCCCAGACACAACAGAATATATATATATATATATATATATATATATATATATATATATACAAAGAAAATAAGTAACAAGGATGTTCAGGTATCAGTGCATTACACCCGTTTCAAGCGGCTCCACTTAATCGATCAATGAAAATGGATTAAATGGAGCCGCTTGAAACGGCCGTAATGCACTGATACCTGGACATCCTTGTTACTTACTTGCTTCTTATTCACCTAACTTCGAGCTGTGCGGACTATACCGAACTGGCTTGGTGCCTCAATTTAAGTACCTAATTCAACTGAATCTTATATATCATTTATATATCATTTATATAAAATTTATATAAAATATGAGTAATAAAGATGTATAAGTGTCACTTCATTACAATGAATTGACACTCATACATCTTTGTTACTCATTTATATTTTACTCACCTACCCTGGAATCTACACTTCGGAAGTATTTGAAAAGTATCTTTATATAAAGTACATGTCTGAACAAACAAGAGCGGATTTATTCACTAAGTTGGATCGTGCCATCTGCACACACTGCATGAATATCGGGTGGAAAAAAATTCTATGTAGAGTTTGATACTCACCTAATATTGTTTGAGTATCCAAATGAGTCCGTCCTAACAAGGTACCTCAATTTAAGTACCTAATTTAACTGAATCTAAATTACATATATATATATATATATATATATATATATATATATATATATATATATATATATATATATATATATATATATATATATATACAAATACATATACGGGCACATATACAAGCGTATGGAAGTAAACATATAGGCCGTCCCTAAGGATAAAGAGTAAACACTTCTATTTAAACTGAATCTGCCAAAGGGATTATTAAAAGTAATTTTAATGAATCGTATATAATAGATATCTAAGATTAAAACAATCATGAAAGAGAGTAACGAAGTTCAGAGGTGTAAAATTACAGAACTAAGGTAGTCATCAAAGACTAGCAACTTCAGTAATATAAAAGAGAATAGTTAAAGCATAAAATGTTGTTGTTGTTGGCACTCCGTCGCTTACGACGTCGAGGGTTCCAGTTGATCCTATCAACGGAACAGCCTGCTCGTGAAATTAACGTGCAAGTGGCTGAGCACTCCACAAACACGTGTACCCTTAACGTAGTTCTCGGGGATATTCAGCGTGACAAGGCTGACCCTTTGAATTACAGGTACAAGAGAAACAGGAAGTAAGAGTGAGAGAAAGTTGTGGTGAAAGAGTACAGCAGGTTCGCCACCACCCCCTGCCGGAGCCTCGTGGAGCTTTAGGTGTTTTCACTCAATAAACACTCACAACGCCTGGTCTGAGAATCGAAACCGCGATCCTATGACCGCGAGTCCGCTGCCCTAATCTCTGGGCCATTGCGCCTCCTAAGGCATAAAATACATGTATATGAAAGACTAGGATGCTAAATATCAGTTGGTCATTAAGTAGTTGTACATAATAGCAGAACGTCAGAATAGGGTCTAATACATTATTTGTTACAAAGGAGAAACCAAATTATGGTCATCATTGGATGAGAAAGTAGTCAATTGCATTGATCAAAGTCACAAACTTTATTAGTGTAGGTCTGATAAGTTAGTTTAAGGTTAGGTATTGTTAGCATATAGGAACGATCAGCTGGCATCTTATAACCAATTCATCACATAGATTTATAATATTCGATTCCATTTTACTAATATGGAACGCCTCAGAACACAAAAGACAAGACCAACCACTGCCACCTTTATATGGCTGTGCGACCATATGCTGACATTCTACTTTTATGTAAAACTACTTTATGATCTGAGCTCGAAAAATATGAAATGACAATCACTGAAACTTACATCTATCTATCTATCTATCTGTGTGTATTCATACTCACACACGCGCACGTATACAAGCACCCTCCCACACACACACACACACACACACACACATATATATATATATATATATATATATATATATATATATATACACACGTATTGTATGTATGTATGTATGGTCGCAAAGTGCATCTGGCTGCATGTATCCCAGTACAACCCGTCGCATGGTCGGGCCACCGACGACTAAACCGGCAAGCATACCATGCTTGCTTGGCAAGGAGTTTGCTTTTCATTGGACACCCTGCAGGATGAAAAACAAAACCTATCAAACTCAGCAGAGTTAGCGGTGATCCAATAACTGGGACTGAGACCCTTTGTCTTTATTTAGACATCACTCTAGAAGGAGAAGGAAATTGCGAAATAAGACCTGCTATATTGCTTTGCTTGTGTCTGGACAACTTTACAGGTAGGTGAGAGATTTAGTGGTGGTATGCAAACTCTTATTGATCTTAAAGTTCAGCACAGTATTACTAATAGCCACTGTCTTTAACATCTTGGATAATTTGTTAGTGATGGTGATACTTGTCAATGAGTCCAAATCTTCTGTGCAAAAGAGTCCAAATCTACACATTTCCGGTTTGACACGCTTAATGATTATTCAATTCTTCTTTCCTCTTCGGAACGATTCTACCATCATTTCAATTAACTAGCGATTTGTTTTTACATTAGCCAAAAGCCACAGGTTTGGGCGTGTGGAGATGGATTAATCGATTAAATTGACACCAATACTTGATTGATTCTTTATTTTTTCGACCACGGAAGGAGGAAAAGAGAAGTTGATATCTGTGGGACTTGGATTCACAATTTACAAGTCCATAACTAAATAATGTAAGGCATTTTCCCCGTCATTTTAATTCAAGGGATAAATTCTTTTCAGTTTGCTGCGGTGCATCGCATAATTCCATTGTTAGAATTATCATTTGGTATGTATATGCATATTTTCTCTACGCAGACGCAATTATTATTATTATTATTATTATTATTATTAATAATAATAATAATATTTACCTGTTTATTTTGATGACTTACATTAATAGAGAAAAGTTCTTTTGATATAGTAAGGAACGAAATTAAGTGTTTTCGTGGATCCCTGGACCCAGAAAATTGGAAATCCTTTAGGCAAAATAGGCTTTTAAGAGTACACAAGTCGAAATATTTTATCGCCACAATGTACTGTTTTCATGATATTCCGTGAGCATACAGTGAATTTTATTTTTATAAAGATTAGGCATTTTCTAAAACAGCACAAAAGAATATGTTCTATGAAAGCAAACCATTTTAGACATTGTTTTGACATATATTTCATGATATCAGCATCATCACCAGAAAAGTAAGTAGAGAATACTGTTTCTCAATCAGTCTGTCTATTGTATCTCTCTCTCTCTTCCTTTTTCCAACGAAAAGAAAAAAACAAAAACAAAAAGAAAAGCTGAGGGAGTCAAGGAATTTTTTAAGACACGTTATTTTAAAGTGAATGACATAAAGTAGAATTAAAACGCTGTAGTTTGTATTTTACATATGATTCTGAAGTTGCTAACATGAAAACACACAAAGAGCTTGAATATAACGGAATGATTTATATAATACACATCATTTTGAAGTTGCCAGCATAAATACAATTATTTAATATATACACAAGATTTTTAAAAGTTACTGACATGAAACATAAAAGCTTGGATATCATGGAATTATTTAAAATCGATTTCAAATTTTGGCATAAGGCTAGCAGTTTAGTGAGAGGGGTAAATCGATTACCTCGACCACAGTGCTTCACTGGTACTTATTTTATCGACCCCGAAAGGATGAATGGTAAAGTCAACCTCGGTGTTTGCTAGTTAGCGGAACCTCGGAAATAGTAATTAATCAACGAGGGGTACTCCACTAGTTACTCATCAGGCCGAAGATGCGTTAGTTAAATGAAGGCTACAGTGTTGTCAAGGAATCTCAAATTAACTCGCAGGAGATTTGATCGAATATATAATAATAATAATAATAATAAGAAGAAGAAGAAGAAGAGGGGGTAGGAAAAGAAGAGCAAGAATACGAAAAATACGGGAGTGGTATGACAGTAGTAGGATGTTGGTGGAATCCTCTTAAATGGTCAAGTGACCTAAAAGTGACTCGTTGTGGTTGTAATAGTAGTGATTGGAATTGTTCTGAATAAATTCATGGGTAGTGACTGTTCTGAACATATCGTTTTTAATATCTGCGTGGGTATTATTCTAAGGCCCTTGCAATAGTGTCATTTGCGGTGGACGCATTCAAAAGGGGTTTATATTTTGTGATAAAATATGACTCTTTGTTAATGTGCTGACTGCAGGTTGCATCGTCCCTGAATTTATAGAGGAGAAAGATTCTGAAGCCGGGTTGGTGGCGCAAATGTCGATGTGTTCGCTGAAACCAGCTAGTACGCTGGCTGAGTATACATAACCAGCATGTTTATGGGCTAGCTCCTCAGAAGGTTTGACAATCCTTTGACGCTCAAACATTTTTGTGCTCAATACTAGCAATTTGAAGGAGATGAATACTCGAGTATATCGACTCCAAATAGATTAAAAGCAAGTTGACTTTGGCAGGACGTGAAGAGACGAAACAAAACGCGCAAGGCATTTTCCTCCGATGGGCTAACGAATCTACCATCCTAGAAAAATAAATAACGGTTTCTTATTTTGAACACAATACCTATAATTTTGAGGGAAGGGGACTAGTCAATTCCATCGAGCCCAGAACTTGACTGATACTTTATTTTATCAATTCCGGAGGAGTGAAAGGAAACTGACCCCGGCGGGCGAAGAGCCGTAAGAAATACCGCAAGGCATTTTCCCGACGCTCTGACTATTCTGCTAATTCTCGCCTTCAATAGTTTCTGATATAAGCAGAAGGCCACATTTTTTTTAGTGGTGGCGGTAGACGACGCCATCAACCCTAGTACTTGACGGGTAGCTTATTTTAACGGGCCCGACAGGATGGAAAGCAAAGTTAGCCTCACAATAATATATCATTTGCTACAAAGGCAACGAAAGAGCAAGAAATGTTACATAAGTAATTTTTTAAATGAAAATAATGCAGCAAATACGTTGAGTGTACAAGAATCTCTTGGAGTGCATGCGGATCAGTGAGAATACAAACAATAACGCATCTATTCATTCTTGCGTTGTGGCAGATTCGAAAGTGAATGTCTGATCACTGTTCTTTTTCGACACCGGACAATGCGTCGACGCATTGTCCGGTGTCGAAAAAGAACAGCGATCAGACATTCACGTTCGAATCTGCCACAACGTTGTAAGAATGATAGATGATGTATTCATAACACGCGACTCAGCAGGTGTCCTCCATTGAAGAAAAACTACAGTGATCAAACATCCTGTCACAAAGTATTTAGAATGAATAGATACGTTATTACTCTCTATTTAATAATAGCCGATGTAAATGTTTGTTGGTTGTTTCGGTGATTGGTAGATTCCTCCATTCACGCTTTACACCGTATAGAGAGAGAGGTAGAGAAAGTAAAAGAGATACAGAGAGGTTTAACATATGAGATGCAGAATGGGCGTCTTGTGACTTTCTCAAAATAAAACATTTTTTAAAAGAGATTTTGCAAAGATAGGTTTTTGATGGAGTAAATTGCGTTCATGTTGATACAATTTAGAAAATAACATGTTTGTTGCAAATGTACAAATGAGAAATTTGTTTTTATTTTATTTTATTGTAAGATAATATTTTTCGTTTTAAAATTAGTATTCATTTCATCATTTTGTATAAGCACAAAAAAATTGATAAAAGTTAGATTATAATTATTGTATGTATGCCATATTTCCTATTATTACTTACTGTGCAAAAGGATACTTCCAAACTTACTTGTATTATGACGGTTTTTCATTATAACTATATTTGTCTATGTTGTTCAAAAACATGTCACAGGCCCTTCTGAGTTCTTTATCTTATTTCATTTGTTTAAATTATCCAACTTACCTGGGCCACAGAAACATCCTATACCTTTTCTATAAGTCCCTTCCTTGTCTACTGGAGATAAAGTTGGACAAATGTTATGCTAATTAGGTTTATTGAAAGGCAGAAACACGGATCCGATACTGTTATCTTATCTCCCCATTTCATAATAAGCTGGATTTATGACACATCCTCTAGAGGTGGAGAAGATTTTTTTTTAAATAAAGAAGTTATATTGTACGGTATTTGGTATACCCGTATGTCTCTCTCTCTCTCTCTCTCTCTCCCTCTTATATATATATATATATATATATATATATATATATATATATATATATATATATATATATATATATATATATATATATATATAATTTTTTAAAAAATAATGTCGACCACTAACGTGGACAATTAATGCGCTAGAAATAGATCACATCTTGTGTCTATTAAGACCTAAAAAGTTCTCAAGATGTGATCTATTTCTAGCGCATTAATTGTCCACGTTAGTGGTCGACGCTATTTTTTAAAATGTACCTTAATCCCCTGAGATTGCAGATAATATTTCTGAATCTCTTTGATTCTTTAAATGTGCTGGCCCCCTGATAATTAATCGATATTAATTAATATATTAATATATGACTAATTACCAGATCTTATAATTATATATATATATATATATATATATAGGTGTGTGTGTGTGTGTATATGTATGTGTGTGTATATATATATATATATATATATATATATATATATATGTATATATATATATACATATGTATATGTATGTATATATATATGTATATATAGAGACATATTACATACACAAATACACACTCACACACACACACACACACACACACACATAGGGGCATAGGTTTAAATATATATGTCCGCAGTCAAAATACACTAAATCAAAAATATCAGAAAGATCCCATGTTCTTCGTTGAAATATTGTTCAAACAGTAGGTGTCGGAGCTTTGTGTAATTGTATACGCGCGCATAAATGCGCGCGCGATCACATAAAGGCGAGTGCGTGCATACACATGTACCTTATACACACACACACACACAAACAATTTTAGGTGATGTTAAACTGTAGGCAGCAACAAAACATTCACTCATGATGGTAGTCCACATATATAATTCGTGGGGTCAAACTTATTAATCATGTTTGAAGTGACTGGGACTTTAAGCCTTAACCGCTCATTCAATCAGTCAACCATTGGTTGCATTGGACAGAGGAGGCATACAGTTGAACAATTTAGCGCCCAAAAAGTAACGGTAATATCCCATTATCTACAAAGTTGGCTGATAACGTATACGAGAGATGAGGAGAAATTAGAGGCGGGAGAGCGGTAATTCTGACGGGGACTAGGGAGCAGAATTGATGCGATATCCCAAACCAGAAAGTACTTAATAGTTTTGGCACGTTAAAGCAAAATTCCTTTCAATATGAAGAATAAGTCTATGTAGTTAAGTATAATCAGTAAATTCAGTAAATAAAAGGGTTCACAGGGAAGGATGTTTCAGTATATCTTATAGTTCGCCTTCGATGTTTCTCCAGACGATCTTGAGATAAATTTGAGGCACACTCAAAGCAAGAGATACGTAGTTTATATATAAATATGCGTGTGTGTGTTCTCTTCTTTGTTTCAATCATTTGACCGCGGCCATGCTGGAGCACTGCCTTTAGTCGAACAAATCGACCCCAGGACTTACTCTTTGTAAGCCTAGAATGCATATTATGTACATATATATAGGTATGTATATATATATATATATATATATATATATATATATATATATATATTTATATATATATATATATATATATATATATATATATATAGGTATGTATATTTTATACATATATATACATACATGTATACATGTGTGTGTGTGTGTATGTACACATACACACACACACACACATGTATATATGTATGTATATGTATATTATCGAAATTAATGTTATATACACTGCTTGGCGCAAATATTTCGGTAAAGTATATATTCAAATAGGTTATATTGGCCTCATGAAGGTATAGTATCTTATTCATTTGCATATATCCTCCACACATATAAAATATATATACACATACATATGTGTGTGTGTACATATGTATGTGTGTATGTATATATAATCTACGTTTTGCTATATATATATATATATTGTAGCAAAAATAGGTGAGATAAAACTATTTTACATTTATGATCGAGTTGGCGGTTAATAAATTTGAGGTCAGTAGTAAGCTCGAATCTCAGGTGTTTTTATTTCGATCCGTGTCCTTTACGTTGCAATTGAATAATTAAAAAAGGCATGAACATCAGTTTTACATTCCCCCATCATCTATAAATCTCAATTGATGAAACATGTGTCGTAATTAATTCACAAACGAAGAAATAGAATAATTACCAAGAGGAGATAACTCTCGATGATTTCTATGCAGTTCTGCGTGTTTGTTATTGTATTTTCAAAACAAACATATTTAACTCGAGGAGTAAATTTGCTGCATATTGCAGTATTTTGTGCTGTGATTGCAATTTGATGTAAGAATGCGGAGTAACAGAAGAATAATGTTTCAGGATGGAATAATATTTTAAAGAAAATTTATAAACCGGAGATAAAAATATTGACCAGCTTGTAATTATTTCTTGCTTTAAATGAACAATAAGTTTATAGTTAAGTATTGTGGAGGCAAAATCTTAGATTTTAGTAGGGAATATGTGATTACATCGTAGCCTGTAGCCGTCAAGTTCTGTACTGCTTGTTCAATAATGTTCATACTGTAAATATCAATTTTTTTAAGACTTGGTTAGCAGTCCCGATATTTTAATAATGCAATAAAATAAGAAGTTGTGGTGTGCATACTTTGTCAAAAGCATTCTGTTATGGATGTGTCTTACCAAGAATTTGCTTCTTGCTCTGGTATAAAAAAATGTGCCCAAGATCATTGATAAAAGGATAACTGTAGGTTAATTTGGGACACATTTCACCAAACTACTTATTTACATTAGGTTATATAGGTATAACTACAGTTTGGTGTACCTCACCTTGAAATCGTTTCTTCCAACTTTCTCAATAATGGTTATGTCTTTTGATGAAATTTTGCAGATATACGTTTTTGGCAGTGTAGATAACGATTGTATTAATGAATGGAACGAGTACAAGAACGGTAAAAAAAAAATTAAAATTAAAAAAAGCGGAAGAATATAGTCGTTATCTACATCTCCGAAAACGCATCTCTACAAAATTTCATTGATAAATATGTATTATAAGAAAGTTATGAGGAAACAAGGTCGAGGTGAGGTCGGCATCTCAATAAATCTGCTACTTCATCCTTTTTAACACTATATATGTACAATAAAATCAGCAAAACTCTTAGCCACAGCTTTGAGAAATTCGGGAAAAAAATATTTTATGGCTTAAATCTAGGCGTTCCAACTCGCCCCACAATTGTGTAAGTTGTAACAAGCTAGGGGGAAGTACCTAGAGGGGGGCGCTTTTATGGAGGAAGCACTTTTGGGTCTGCTGTATAAGCCTGCACTGGCTTGGAGACTTAGTGGTGGTTGTCAGCATACTTAAGGGCTGCCCTGCTCAGCACATTAGCTATGCCACTGCTATGGGGCATGATAGAAAACACCAGTAATTATAAGACAATTTAAGAATCATATTGGTGTCATTTCAGTTTTCAATTCCAATGATACATTCTATCAGATAACTTCAATTAGGCATGATGGTCACTTTGGTTTGTCACCTCTCAATAAATTTTATTAGTCCACGATATGCCCTTGTATTTAGTCTGATCAACAAGAAACACAAATTTCTACTAACAACACGTCTTTCTCTTGTTGCACAGAGCAGGCAGAATGAATATGATATCCTCAAGTTTATATGTGCATATTTCAGCATCGTCTACCATTGTGAATTTGGGATATACAAAGCCTTTGCTTGGAATTTGTTTCATAATTTTGTTGGTAGTCTCATCACCTTCATTTACTTCATTAACTAGTCTAATACAATAGAGCACCTTTTTATTTATTACAAAATGCATAAGAAATATAGTGTCGACATACCTGTTTGTTTGTGGCTTGCTCACCAATTAATGGTTCCTCATCAGAGGATGTTCCAAGGAAACGTCTTCAGCACTAATGTTCTTTCCATCAGGTCACCTGTGTAAGAGGCCTTCAACCATTTGCCTCATAATTTGTTTGTTGTTTTTTTTGTTGGGGTAGTTGAATCACCTTGGATGATTTGTTCTTCCTCATGTTGACCTGTTGTATAATTTTTAATTACCCAGAAATGTCAGTGAACATTCTTGCTCTCTCAGGTTTTCTTTTACCTTTTCTTTTCCTTAGGCATTAAGGGACCTGAACCAAATAGTCCTGGTTGGCTTCATGTTGCAGCATTTGGGGGTCAATGAAGCAAGTGCTGCAGAATAGGTTGCTGTGCATTCAATTGCAGTGGAATCTTTGTTGATGTTTAAAGAATGATTTATCACATCAGAAGCAAGGAATTCATAATTGGTAAAGTTGTTCTTCCCTAAAGGATAAATACTTGTTACCCTGGAATCTGACTGGTAGATGTTAGTAGGAGTCATGGTTTGATAAAATGCCTTCCCTACTAACCCAAGAATGTTATATATTGTCATAATTTCTCCCTTTTTTTCTTTCATCCATTAGTCAGTAACAGAGCAACACTGCTTTCTGAAAGGCTCCAAAATAGTCTCCTGAAAGAGATGTATCTTGTATGATCAATTTAAGGGGAAACTACAGCAATGCTACTCCATTTCCTTGAGCATGATCAATCATCTCTACTCTGATGTGACTCCCATAATTTTTGAGTATTGATAATTTTTTTCAGGTACACATTTAACATGTGTCACAGAATACTTTATTACTGAGAATTTTTTCTGCTGTCATCTATCCTGAGGGAAGTAACGACCAACAGAACCTGATGGTGCACCATGAAGAAAGTGGTCCTTAAAGTCAGCTTGAGGGAATACAAACAGTTGAAACAGTATTCCATTTAGTAGTGATTTTACAATAAATAGTCTCTGACTGTTCTCACTCTGCTAATATTATGGCTCACGCTAAGGTTGTGAGCTGTTCTGGTTACTTTCTAATAAACCATCAACAGATAAAGGTATTGAAATGAAACTACTGTGTTTACTAAGCAAACTGAATATTTGCAACAATTGAAAATTTTACTTTCAGATGTGAAAAATACAGAAACCTGCATTGACTTGATATTAATATGGTTGAAAAGTAGTATCAGAGACTCTCACAAGACAGTAGCACAATCCTCACAAGTTTCTTTTGTTTCTACTACAAAAGAAGTATTTCAACTTCTTTCATCTTCCTACTAATCTCATTTTCTCCTAAACTGTGAATGTTTTCTTAAGAATAACATCGTAAATTGAAACATCTATGACTGGTAATTAAACAGAGATAGACTGCTAAGAACTGATTTAATATTTCCATTACTTCTTTACAAGCACAAGGTCACACATTTTGGAGGATATATAGTTGACTTAATCAACTTTATTTATTGGTGCTTCATTTTACCAACTTCAGAAGGAAGAAAATGCAAAGTCACATCTAAGTCAGATGTGAGCTTAAAACAATGAGAGATGACATCAAATAGTGTTAGATATTTAGTTTGATACTGTTATAGTCTCGGTTCCATCAACATGTGAGGCTTCTATTTACTTGTGAGAAATAGTAACCAAATCATATATGGAAGTTTCCCTTTTCCGTGTCACTGATGTTTATCCAAGGGGAAAGGCTATCAACTTTGATTGATAAGTTTGGTACCTGTGTTGTCACAGTTGTTGCTATCAGAATGCAGAGTGGAAACAAATAATATAAAGTATTGTGCCTGACCCCGCTAACAGTTGCAGCTATCTACTACCCTGGATTGTTAGGTTCTTTTTTTTTTCTTCAAATAAATGACTTCAGTGAGATTTGACTTCACAATGCAAAGAGCCACAACCAATACTGCAAAGCATCTTCCTGCCATCCAATACCCTGGACTGGTACTATCATCATCATCATTTAACATCTATATTCCATGCTGGCATGGGTTGGACAATTTGATAGGATCTGGTGAGCCAAAGGACTGTGTTGAGCTCCAGTACCTACCTACTTTAGCATAGTTTCTACAGATAAATGCTCTTCCTAATACCAACCACTTTACAGACTGTACTGGGTGCACTATCATGACAGCAGCACTGGTGCGGTCACCAAGTAACTTGCAAGACAAAACCTCTTGACAGAATGGCGGGGGGGTGACTTTGAGCCAGGTGTTGCGAGTTTAAAGTGTGGTAGAGGCACAAAACAGGTAACTTGCTGTTGACAAGATGCAAGAAAGAGAGAAAGGATAGATAAAACTGACCTCAGTGAGATATGAACTCAAAACACACAGAGTCAGACCAAATACCATAACTGTTCTGTTCATAGCTTTAATGATTCTGCCAGTTTGTGTGCCAAGAGGTTAGATAATATTAATCCCACAGGCTGCAGTTTGCCCATGGCTAATGACTTCTCAGTCATTCTAACATCTAGAATTATAACCATACACACTTAACAAACATCAAATTCACTCCCCACTGTATTTCAACATAATTTTAACTCAATATTCATTTCAGTGTTACTTTCCTTTTCCTTTATAACAAAAATTGTCATTAACACTAATGGTTTTTCATTTTGTTCTAAGTGAAATGTCAACTGATGATTTCTTAAGAACTGCACAAACCCAAATATTTATTGGGGAGAAATACAACTGAATGAATCAACCCAGAATAATGCAGGTATTTGAAACATGAAGAATCAAAGACAGAGGTGACTATGACAGAATACTACAATATATTCAGTTTGGTAATTTATCATAACACTACATCCTTCTTCCAGAATTTAAATACTTAGAGTTATTTGATGATTTTGGCAAATACATATGTACAGTGTTACTCAAGAAACAGGAATAAAGAGTGAGAGAAAGTTGGGGCGAAAGAGAACAGGGGTCGCCACCACCCCCTGCCAGAGCCTTGTGGAACTTTAGGTGTTTTCGTTCAATAAACACACACAACACCCGGTCTGGGAACCGAAACTGCGATCCTCCGACTGCAAGTCCGCTGCCCTAACCACTGGATCATTGCGCCTCCGAATATTACATATTAACAAAATGTTTATCTTAACATTAATATATATATTAATATAATATTGATATCTCAACATACTCATGAAGTAACTGCTATCATTTCAATACAACTGCTACTACACAATCATCATCATCATTTAGTATCTGCTTTCCATGCTGGCATGGATTAGATAGTTTGACTGAATCTGGTAAGCTGGAAAGCTACACCTAGTTCCAGTCTGATTTGGCATGGTTTCTACAACTGGATGCCTTTCATAATGCCAACCACTCCAAGAGTGTAATGGGTGATTTTTACATGCTGCTGGCATGGGTATCAGTTATGTGACACTGGTATTGGCCATGATTATGATTTCACTTAGCTTGACGAGTCTTCTCAAGTACAGCATATCATCCAAAGGTCTAGGTCACTTGTCATTACTTCCACGAGGCCTAACATTCAAAGATCATGCTTCACAACTTTGTCCCATGTCTTCCTGGGTTTACCTCTACCACAGGTTCCCTCCACACTTAAAGACTAACACTTCCTTACACAGCTGTTCTCGTCTATATGCATCACGACCATACCAGTGCAGTCATCTCTCTTGCATACTATATCTGATGCCTTTTATGCCCAACTTTTCTCTGACGATGCTTACACTCTGTCATACATGCACACTGACATTACACATCCAGTGAAACATACTAGCTTCATTTCTTTCAAGCCTATGCATGTCCTCAGTGGTCACAGCCCATGTTTCACTGCTGTATAGCATGGCTATTTGCACTCTGGCATCATATGATCTATATAAACACCAATCTGATTAAAAAAAAAAAAACAGGCCACATATGGGTTGGAATGATATATTTATTGCTTTACAAAAGATGAATATGTAGTTTGAGCCTTATTAGTTGGCTTGTCTCTATTTTGTCTTTCAATTTGGTGATTGTAATATCAAATATTAGCCCTACTTTTATTATGAGAGATTGTGATTAGGAAATTGACTATTGTGATATCAGATTTGTCAAATAACCTGACTGTATCCAAACCTGAAGAGAGCGTAGGAATCTTGAAAATATGGTTGATAAAGGTGTGATTACATGCTCTTGTTAATACAATTATAAACCTCAAACCATTATCACTGTGGAACTAAGTATGTTCATACACACATGCATGCATGCACACACTAACACATACACACACGTGTTCGCATGCACGTGTGTGCACACACTCACACACACCTAGATGATGGCAAAATATGTATTTGATCTCAATGCATAACATTAGTGATAGGATACAAACCATTAATAACCAAACTAGAGACAAGTGATCAGTATTTGATCCACTTAGCTATTCCATATTTCCATCTTTTTTAAAAGAAAGGTTCTGTTTTATAGTAATCTAAAAGACACCCTTCAGTTATGAACGACCATGGGATTGAACCTAGCAAGTTCCCCTCCAAGGCACAAAATGAGCAAGGTTGTTTATGGAAGACCAGCAGTTGCCCATGCACACCAGCCTCTCCTCTTCATGCCACTGATGTTGCCCAAGGGTAAGGCAAAGGCCAATACAGCATGACACCAGTGACATTGTAATTCATTTCTACAGTTGAGTGAATTGGAGTAACATGAAATAAAGTATCTTGCTCAAAAACACAACATGCAGCCTGGTCCAGGAATCAAACTCACTACCTGGTGATTGTGAGTTCGACACGGAGCCATGCACATGGCAAAACATACCTTTCTGTACCTCATTTAAGGTAGCAAGCTGGCAGAATCATTAGCATGTCAGACAAAAATGCTAAGCAGCATTTCTTCCAGCTCTTTAAATTCTGAGTTCAGATCCCACTAAGGTATAAACTTTACCATTCATCCCTTCAGGGTTGATAGAATAAAATACCAACTAAGTACCAACCCTGATGTAATCAACTTTTCTCATCCCCTCAAGATTGCTGACCTTGTACTTTGCAACAAACACAGGCATCCCATTTATGGGGAAGGGTGTTATCTCAGACACTTACACACCATGGAAACGATGCAACCAGTCTTATGAGTCCTGCAGCTCAAGGAAAAAAAAATTATTTGTAAATAATACTTTGTTTAACTTTAGAAATACATTGGTAATTACAATACTTCTGCTATTGCATTTCTTATTTTAGAAAATGGTATTTATCCTATTGGAGTGTCTTAAGGAGCTTGATAGATGAGCCTTATGATCCAGCACAGAAATTTCTCAAACTGGTACAACGCCAAAGTTTTGTTAAAGAGTTGCTGTATAGATTGATTTAATTCCAACATTTTAATAGTTTTCATTTCATTAATCCTGAAGAGTTGGAAGTTAGTCTTGGAGGGATTTGAATTATGAGTGGATGCTGTAACTAAACACTATAAATTATTGAAGAAAGATTAATAGATATTTCCTGTATAATTAGTTGTGTGTGATACATTCTTTTCTATAAGGCACTAGGAAGGTGAAGCAGGTTCATGAGGTATAGAGCCAGTTGTTAACTCTGTTTTCATGGTACCATCATCATCATTTAAAGTCTACTTTTCCATGCTTGCATTGGTCAGATGCAATTTGTCGCCGACTTCCACCTGTTTCCAGTAAGGTAATATTTCCCCATGGCCAGGAATGTCTGGGAAGAGTAGAAATAAAGAACACCAATTGCATGACAGAGGTACTTGCTTACAACTATCACATGATGTCAAAGACAGGAGACAGTAAAACATACATACATACATAGCTCCATGTTAAACTGTCCAACCTACGCCAGCATGGAGACTGGACATTAAATGATGGTGATGATGATATATATACACACACACACACATACATGTGGTAAAATTTGAAAATTTGACTGAGGACTGTTGCTACTGCCAACTACAGTTGCTTTTGGAGTAAAGAGAGGGAGAGACATAAGTGAATATATGTATGTATACGTACATACGTGTGTGTATACACGCACACACAATGTGCTTCTTTCAATTTATGCTTACCAAACCCATTCATAAGGCTTTGGTCAGCTTGAGGCTACAGAAGACTGTGTGGCCCAAGGTGCCACCCAGTGGGACTGAACCTGAAACTATGTGGTTGGGAAGTAAACTTCTTACTGCACAACTACACGTGGAGGAGATAAAACATAAATCATTCCTGGGATGCAAAAGGTACAAGTCTATTGCCAGTAACACTTCAAGGCAATCATATATCTTGAATGTGAACTGAACTGACTCAATATGGAGTAAAGTGATGTAATCAGAAGTTCAATGAAATGCCTGAAAACAGATCTGAATTAGTGATCTGTGAGTAGGTACGATAGTACCTTATCCATTTATGTAATTTGATAAATAAACCTAATAAGAACTTATTTAAATTCTTAAAATCAACATTTAGCTTTAGTCTCTTTTATTCACTATTTTCTGTCATTCTGATGGAATGCCCAACACACCCTTTCCTGACTGCTAGTCATCACACCCTTTTCCCTTAGGTACTTGTTATCAATATCCATCTCTTACCCTTGCCATTATCCTCCTATACTACTATCTTATCATCCTCTCTCAATCTAATCACTTCATTTCTATTGCTTTTAACTACATGGTTTTAGATCCATTCCCACTGCATGACACCTTGTGAAAGGGTCTTCTGCTAAAGGCTTGAGCCAACCAAAGCTTTGTGAGCAGATTTAGTAGATGGAAACTGAAAGAAGCTTATCTATATATATAAAAATGAGAATGTGTGTCTGTCTGTCTGTCTGTCTCCCTAAAACTCGAGAACTACACAACCAATTTCATTCAAATTTTACACATGTCTTACTTAGGGTTCCGGTTGTGTTTTAGTCAAAAAAAATTTTTAACTTCTTGCATAGTTCGAGCCCACAGCAACATCATATCTCCTCCACTATTTAAGTATTACGTGTCAAAAGTGAAACAAAAACACTCATGTCAAATACTTTCACTTTAAAAATGAAACTATTCCACTAACTGAAACAATCACATTTCAATACTGTAATGACAGATACTTTCACTTTAATGGTGTGTGTATATATATATATATAAATATATACAGAGAGAGAGAGAGAGATGTATATGTATACATATACATGTATATGTACACGTATATGTATAGATATATATATATAGATATAGATCTATATGCATACATGTATATGTATACATATGTGTAGATGTATATATATAGGTGTACATCTAATATGTACACATATATAAATGCATACAGATATCTATACATATATACACCCATACACACATATATATATGCACACAAACACACACATTAGTCATTTGTTTTCTTATCCAAAACTACGTCAAAAGTATTGAATGGATCTTTAAGAAATTTGGAAATTGTATTCTATGCATAATGGCCATAACCCCATGAAAATTCATATATTTTTGATGTTGATGAAATTTTAACCATACAGATTACACACAAATAAAGTAATATTTCTAAAATTTTTTCTTCTTAGAAGTTACAAAGACCCCTTCATGGGGACTTCACACCCACAATTTAGTCATTTTTCCTAAGCAAAGACGAATACAGTTGTACCATTGGTAGCTATAGGGTCACCCGAACATAACAGATGAGCATTATTTGTAATTCAACGGTACAACAGTGTAAGACTATCCTTTCAGATATACTTACATTGTGATTTCTGCAATGTGGTGCATAAATTGTCAAGTAAATGAGACGCATCTTTGCCTCCACTGATTCACTTGCAAAGTGATGAGTAAAATTATTTCGTTGCAGACCTCCTTTGAGTCTTTTTATTACCACTGCGACACATATAGCCCCCAGTTGGTAACATTGATTTCAAGGCCTTCCCAGATGAGTGACTGGTTGTTCTAAGACATTTATTGATTGTAAATATTTTCTGCCCAGTTACCTATCGGTAGAGTGGTCATTTGCAAACTCCAGAGGCGACACTTTCATTTCCCTTTACTCCAAACGTCACACATTGTTGTTTCTATTGAGTCATGCCCTTCCAATTGCTATAGATCCATAATGCATCTTAAAGCTGTACCTGTCACCTGTATGGTGAGGAATCCTACATTGGGGAGTAGTAACGACTAGGCTACGGTAGATGACTGATTATCGTGATGTGTATATGTATACATATAGATGTATATGTACACGTTATTCCACTGACTGAAACAATCACATTTCGATACTGTAATGACAGATACTTTCAGAGAGAGAAAGAGAGAGAGAGAGATGTATATGTATACATATAGATGTATACGTACACGTATATGTATAGATATATATATAGATATAGATCTATATGCATACATGTATATGTATACATATGTGTAGGTGTATATATATATAGATGTACATGTAATATGTGCACATATATACATGCATACAGATATCTATACATATATACACCCATCACACACATACACATGCACACAAACACACACATTAGTCATTTGTTTTCTTATCCAAAACTACGTCAAAAGTACTGAATGGATCTTTATGAAATTTGGAAATTATATTCTATGCTTAACGGCCATAACTCCCATGAAAATTCATATATTTTTGATGTTGATGAAATTTTAACCCGAACATAACAGATGAGCATTATTTGTAATTCAACGGTACAAGTGTAAGACTACCTGTTCAGATATACTTACATTGTGATTTCTGCAATGTGGTGCATAAATTGTCAAGTAAATGAGACGCATCTTTGCCTCCACTGATTCACTTGCAAAGTGTTGAGTAAAATTATTTCGTTGCAGACCTCCTTTCAGTCTTTTTATTATCACTGCGACGCACATAGTCCCCAGTTGGTAACATTGATTTCAAGGCCTTCCCAGATGAGAGACTGGCATTCCACTTAATGTCTATGTTCCATGCTGGCATGGATTGGAGAGTTATTAATGTAGAAATATGGTATCGTAGCTACTAACAGTTGAGGGTTGCGTAGTCTAGACAGCGTTTTTAGATTTCATTATTCTCTTTAACCCGGGCAAAGCCGGGTATTTCTGCTAGTTATATATAAATATATGTATGTGTGTGTGAGTATCTCTTGTCCTGACATTGTGTGAGGGCTATAATGAACGTCACCATCATACAAGCAAGTGTTATTTATTTCCAATCTTGTATGAAAAACATGTCTGGTCAAAGAGTTGGTAACAGAAAGTGCACCAAGACATAGAAAATCAACCTTAATGAATTCCATCAGACCCATATAAGCAAGGAAAAATGGACGCTAAAACAGTGATGATGATGACAACACTGGTAATGATTATGATAATGATGGAGTTGATGATGACATAATGACGATATCCTTGCAATGTACACCCACCCATTACAGTTCATCTTCCATCATCATTCTCCATTTATCTCTCTCTCGTCTATCCACATTCTCAGTCACATTACCTTGAGTAAACAACCATGCTGCAGTCATGTGTGGACTCTTTAGTATAAATGTATACAAGGCAACCTCACTAGTGTTGGTGCTACAATAATACAGGGTGTCCCAAAAGTCATTGATGGGTTTCAATTTTTAATAACTTCTTTAACCTTATAGATAAATGCATGAAATTTTGATACAATATAAACGACATAATGGAAATTAATATGCACAAGTCAAATTTTGCAACACCACTACATCACCTATGAAAAATGACATTGCTTAAATGGCCACCATTTTCAGTTTTGCATGTCCGTGCTTTTTCCAAAACTTGCACCATAACACCCTCAAAAGTTTCAGACCCCACTTCTCTGATTTCTCTATTGATGTTCTCCTTCAGGGTCTCTGGTTTGTTGATGTAAATCCTCTCTTTCAGGTATCTCAAGAAAAAATCTGGGCTAGTCAAGTCTGGGGAATATGAAGGCCAGTTGACATTGTTGTAATGGGAGATTATTCTCTCTCCAAAGCATTGCTGTAACAACTGCATTGTTTCTCTTGTGGCATGAGTAGTTGCCCCATCTTACTGGAACTATGTGTAAGGTCTACTTTGAATGGCCTTCTAACATGGTCCGAAAATCTCCGTGCTGGAGTTAAGGATGCTCCCTGGTATGAGTGGGTTCGTGGGTTCAGTAATGCTTAACTTGCAATGTTTCATCCCGTTGATGGAGGGGCCTGGGTTTTGGGGGATTTTCCATGAGATCAGGTATGGTATTGCGTCGTCTCTTAGTTGCCAGACGTGACTGGCCAGTGATGTTACGCATCTCCTTTCTGGAACTCTGAAGGAGGACAAATGTTTGGAAAGACATTGCTTGAGAGAATTCTCAGTACATCCCACATATTTCGTGGGCACGTGCTGTTGTGCTGCTGTTGTTGTTGTTGTTGCTACTGGTGGTGTTGGGTGCTGGTGTTAGTGTTGGCATCGCTGGGGGTGGTGGTGGTGATGGTGTCGGTAATATTTTCGCCCCTGCGCGTGTTGCTGGTGCTGTACCTGTTGTTGCTTTTGCTGCTGTTGTTGATGTTGCTGCTGCCACTGTCACCGACGTTGTTGTTGTTGAAGCCAGAGCTGCTGGTGTTGTTGGAGCCAGGGTTGCTGGTGGTGGCGTCGGTAGTGCTATCGGCACTGCCGGCTATGAAGAAGGCGCTTTGCTATTAATAATGTTGCTGCTGCTGTTGTTGTCGCTATAGCCTGTTGCTGCTGCTGCTATAATGGCTATCATGTCTGTCACTGTGGATGTTGTCAGGTCTGGCACATTTTGTAAATGATGGTAGAGTTTGATTTGAGGAAGATTTGGCTGCTATTTCTAGGAAATGAAGCAACTGTTCAAATTTGGCAAAAATACTCATTGGGTGAGTGGTTTGAAACGAGATTATCTAAAACCCTAACACTAACCCTAACTCTTAAACCCTATCCTTAACCCTAAAACCCTAACCCTGACTCTAAAACCCTAACCCTAACTCTAAAACCTGAACCCTAACCCTAAAACCCTAAAGCTAAAACCAGTCCAAACGCACGAACGATGTCATAAATAACAGTACCGCCGATAGTTGTTGACAAACAACGGCAGTAATTTTATTCAAGGGAAAAGATCCCATTACACCACCAGAACGTGTTGTTGACAAACCACAGCAGTAATTGTTTTTACCTCAATAGACGTCAGTGATTGGTTGAAATTACCGAAATACGACAACTTTTAACATGAAATAACTCGGAATACAGAAACTTTTCTTAACAAGGCTAAGTGAAAAAGATGTTTTATATGACATATTCTACCAGTATCTCAAGTTTGAAAGTGTTTTGTTAGAAAACAAATGGTGTCCGCCAAATCAGAAAGAGCCAGAAACTGTTCACCGAACAATCGATTTGATGTTGATGTGTAGAGCGGTGGTCCACCCACAGGTCGGGCCAAACACGGCCACTGCGAGGACTGCCGCCAGATACCGATGGTCAACCTTATCAAATGCTTTAGATTGGTCTAGATGGACCAATGTTCCACCCTTGCCAGGAATTCTACTAACCCTCTCTAAGGTATAGCGTATAAGGTGGAGATTGTCGTGTATAGAGCTGCCGGAAATGGCGCATGTTTGCGCCTCCTCAATAAGTCCACCCACGACCCGCGCCAACCGTTTTGCTAACACTTTGGCCAAAATCTTCAGCCCTGCGTTAAGTAGAGTGATGGGCCAAAAATTATCGATTACATCCTCCTTGTTTGAGTCCTTTCTTAGCAGAACCACAACTCCACAGCTCACAGATCTAGGTATAAACTCATTCTGCTGCCAGTTGGTGTAGTCGCGTGCTAGCAGGGGCCCAAACACGTATGGTATACTATAATAAAGCTCGTGGGGCAGACCAGCCAGTCACGGCGACTTGTCCCCGCCCCGGTCCGATAAGGTCTCCTCCACCTCCTGTGATCGGACATTCACAGCATTCCATAGGAATAGCAAAGTGAACAAGCAAAATGTTCACATTTGGGGCGAAGAAAATCCACATGACACAATTGAACACGAAAGGGGCTCACCGAAAGTGAATGTGTTCTGCGCCATCTCAAAGAACCGTGATAACTTTGGAACATTATAAAATTATCATCTCACAGAAATTTTTGTTGGAAATCTGTAGAATAAAACTTGTTAAAAATTAAGCCTATTAAGCTTCATTTCTCGTGACCATGTTGTCACTCAGATATGGATCTCAAATGATGTCAAATTTTTGGGAACACACACACACATATATATAGACACATATACACACACACATGTGTATATATAGCTGTACACACCACACAGATATATAACTGTACATTATATATATATATATATATATATATATATATATATATATATATATATATATATATATATATATATATATATATATATATATATATATATATATATATATATATATATATATATATATATATATATATATATATATATATATATATATATATATATATATATATATATATATATATATATATATATATATATATAGGAGTAGGAGTGGCTGTGTGGTAAGTTGCTTGCTTACCAGCCACAAGGTTCCAGGTTCAGTCCCACTGCGTGGCGCCTTGGGCAAGTGTCTTCTACTATAACCTTGGGCCGACCAAAGCCTTGTGAATGAATTTGGTAGACGGAAACTGAATGAAGCCCGTCGTATATGTATATATATATATATATATGTATGTGTGTGTATATGTTTGTCTGTCTGTGTTTCTTCCCCCCACCCCCAACATCGCTTGACAACCGATGCTGGTGTGTGTACGTCCCCGTAACTTAGCGGCTCGGCAAAAGAGACCGATAGAATAAGTACTAGGCTTCCAAAGAATATGTCCTGGGGTCGATTTGCTCGACTTAAGGTGGTGCTCCAACATAGCCACAGTCAAATGACTGAAACAAGAGTAAAAAGTATATATGTATATATATATTTATATGCATATATTTATTTTTATGTATGCATATCTGTCTGTCTATCTATCTGTTTGTATGCATATATATATATATATATATATATATATATATATATATATATATATATATATAGTGTATCTGTCCATGTATTGTATACTTTTATCATAATTAATATTCCATATTTCTTCCATTTACAGTTGCAAAAAAAAAAATCCATTTTTTCGTTCTAATATGAATTTACTTTTGTTCTCTTAGAAAGTTTTATGTACAGGTATAAAGAAATATCATTGGATCCAGAGATGGAAATTTAAGCAAAACATAGAGTAGTAGATATCTTTGTAAAAATGACATAAACAACGCTTGGAGAACTCAATTTCTTTGGTTAGTTAATTAGTCTTGTAAATAATAATTTAAACGCTGACTTGGGTTCTATTACAATCTGTTATTACATTGGGGAATAATATATATGAAAATAGTTTTCTGATAATGTATTTGATTCGGAAAATCATTTGAAAAATAAAGTGGTTTTAATGATAGAAGACTCTGAAGATACCATGATGAAAACGGAGTTTCGTCTCTCTTCAGTCGCAAAAATACCAAATAAATGATGAAAACATTGCTTTCACTGTAAATCTAAAAAGAAATATGTCATGAAATGACATATTAAAGCAAATACAAAGGCATACATAAAAAATTCTTTTCTATCATGATTATATATTTTGAAACATTTTATTAAATTATAACAGAAAAATATTGTAGCATATTTGAACCTAACTGCTAACATCTATGTCCTGTGTTGTGAGTAGTGCATGTGAGGTACAGGCCAGATTTCTGGTCATTAAAACTGACTAAAGGTACACAATAATAACTTTATTTAACCATTTACATAAGAAAAGTCATCAAAAATACAACTGTATCATTATTTAAGGCCAAAAATGATGTTTTTAGCAAAATATTAAGACAATATTTTTATCGACTCAAAACTGTTAGAAGAGAAAATGGCGGATCGGTATCTAAAAATTGTGTTTGTTGGGGCAATCAGACCCCTCGTATCTGACTTGCATTGCCATTTAAGAGAATAATTTTATAAAAAAATATACTAGATATTACTATTCTTTAAAATTTCAACTTAGAAAAAATTGAACAAACAAATATAATGCTTAAAATTTAGTCTTGATTGTAGCCTACCCTGATTTTTCGGAGTAGACAACACAACATATTTATGGTAATATTACATGCCAGAAGTGTCTCTGAAACAGAATTTCTACGGTAAAATGTAGCCATATGTCTTTTCTTTAGGTAATCAGTGAATTGGTTAGGTTTTGTTAAAAAGTTCCAATAGTTTACACCAGAAACATATAGACAAAAAACACAGTTGTTGTATTTCGGCTGCCATATTTGTAGTTGGTGGTCGCACTGTTGATGTGATTACTACTACGTCCGCGCGTAATGTATAAATAAGCGTTTAACGCGAAGAACTGCCAAACTTGTGTCGATCGCTTGACGTTTGTTCTTGCATTGCAAACTTGCCAGCTGTCTTCGTAACCCGAATTCTGGTCCTCACCGAAGCATTTTTATTTCTTTACATCAATTAACTGATCAATCATGTCTGACGCCGCTGCACCCGCCGCACCCGCTCCTGCTGCTCCCAAAGCCAAGAAAGCAAAGAAGGCGAAGAAAGCTTCGAGCCATCCTCCCTACATTGATATGATTAAGGAAGCCATTGTGAAGAGCGGAGAAAGAAAGGGTATCTCTCGCCAGGCGATCGTCAAATACGTTGGTGCCAACTACAATATATCTATCCAAGATAATGTCATCTTGAAACAAATTAAATTGGCGATTAAGAGAGGTGTCACTAACAATGTTCTGAGACAGCTGAAAGGAACTGGAGCTTCTGGTTCATTTAAAGTTGCTCCTGGTAAAAAAGAAGAAGCTAAAAAGAAAAAGAAGCCGGTATCCGCTAAACCAAAAGCGAAGAAAGCTAAGACAGTTGCTAAGAAAAGTGGCGCCAAGAAAGCAAAGAAACCAGCAAAGAAGGTAGCTAAGAAAGCAGCCACGAAAGCTAAAAGTCCAAAGAAAGTTAAGAAGCCGAGTGTCAAGAAACCCGCTGTTAAGAAAACCGCCAAACCTGCCAAGAAGAAGCCTGTGAAGAAGGCCGCAGCCAAGAAAAAGTAAATGAACTTTACAAAGAATATTAAAAAAAACTCAAAGCTATTTATTACAAGACTTGTAAATATCTAATTGTATAAAATGATTCTTGTCATTTAATACTTGAACACATTCATCATGCACCATTTCACTATCGCCTCTGACTTTTCTACCCCATCATGAACTTTTTAACATTTTCATCTGTATATATTCATTTGTCATTAATCAAATGTTTGAATAATTCTCTTAGTTCAGCTTCTGAACTTTTCAAATCAAATCACTCTTCGAATATTCGTTTTAAAAGATATAAAAATTCATATAAATTAAATAAGCTTTTGTCTTTTTTCAAACTTTTGCATGCTGTACAAAACTTATTGCATTGTGGTTTTCAGTTTTCAGAATTTTGCAAATTCCAATTTATTTTCTTGCAGACCAATTTTTATTTTCAGAGCACTTTATCAATGTTTTAATTATTCTTTGGCAGCTATGTATCTATTTTTACATTGTTTGCGAAGCCGCCAATCTTAATGGTGTAAGGGAGCCAACTGCGTGAGTTGGCTGAACGGGGAAATTGACACGTTTGTAATTCAAGTCCAGTTTTCTGTATTTATGGATCTAGCCTTGTATGTTATTGAAGTAATACAGCGGAACCGAAGTAATTCCCAAAATTCGTGTCGACTCAACCAGCTAGCTGCTCCGATATGGCATGTCAAGGATCCGAGTTAGCCTGTAGCGAACATTGAGCGACACTTGGCCAAGCGTTGACTAGCTACTAAGAAGTAGCTAGTCAACACGGCGTGTGGTGGGGTAATTAGTATGTATGCTTATGGTTCACTACCTTTACTGATCATGCATCCATGCACCTACTTCATTGCACTGGCACCGCATCCCAGTGGCCAGCCTTTTCATCGGTCCCCAGCAATTACTGATACCGAAAAGGCTTCGGTCTAGCATTTCTCTCAAATGGCGACGGTGCTGCACAGACACTCTAACATGTTTTTTTTAAAAAAAAGGCCACTCAATCATTGCAACGTCAGCCTCTGCCCCATAGGCGTGCTGCTTCATCTGCCTCATAGCAGCCTCCGCACCATCGGTGCATACCACCTCCATTCCCGAAGCACTTGTCTACCCTTCTCATCACTCTTGCATCGAAGTTCTTAAAACCTTGTTCTTATGTCTCTTCCTTTTCTAGAACATCGTTCCTTTGGAATTTTCTGTTTATATTTTCCCTGCAGGTGTTGGCTGTCTTGAAGGTGTAAAGGCCAGTGTGCAAGTTAGTTTTTTATTAACTTAACATATCAAACGTACGTGTTTAAATGTATTTATATATATACACATAATTTCCTTATCGAAGTTCAAAGCTTCAGTTTGACTCTTAGGTTGGAATATTTACGAGCTACCCAGCTTATTTGGTTGTGTTACATATAATGTTTGGACTATGAAACTTATCTATAATTTACTACCGTTAACGGTATACGCAGTCATCGTAGCATTACATGTCAATATATGCTGTAGTACGTGAGTTAAGAAATAAACTGAGGGGAGATAATCCTCTGCCTTCTACAGGTATTTCATTTCTTATTTATAATGTTAACTCGTCAAAATGAGATTTAATTTTCATGCGACACATGAGAAAATAGATGGAAGTATGGCGATCCTTGGATCGAGTGATCCAACACTCGGAACATACTGGAGTGCGTCCTCAGATGAAACATCCCAGTACTAAGATATACGTAGAAGGTAGTGATATCCCAATACCCAGTTTTTGCCTCGTTTAACGATGGAGCAAAGATTTTTGATAGGGTGAGATTCGGAAACGCTAGCGGCCACATTTTTTTTGTATTGTAAAGATATACATATCGTATCATCTCACGCTTGCCTTCTATGTCTGCATGGGTTTGCAGGATCGTTACGGTCGGAGTCATTTCGGTTATTAGTATGGATCTATATAATAACCCTTTTCCTAACGCCAAACACTTCAGTCAAATGACAAAGGTATCTTTGGCCTGCCGAGTATCAATCAGTCCGTCCATCCAATCACAACATACATATACATCACACAGTAAAAATCAAAACCAAAGCAGAACGAGTTTCTCAAGTCATTTAGAATAGTTTAATAAGTTAAAATCCCAGGCAATATTTGGCAATGTTCTGAATGATGTATTCATATCGTAAATGTGTATACAGAGCGAGAAAGTATGATGGACATAAATGGATTTTGGAGAAAGATGAGAAAAAAAAAAAAAAAACTTGAGATACTCGTTTTGCCTTGGTTTGGATTTTCCCTCTAATATATATACATGCTATAACAGAGCCCTAACACGTATCCCTAGATCCAGCCTTAGCTGTGATCTTAGAACCTAATAGTCGACCATTCCACTTACCATAATATGTATATGTATATATATATATGCATGCATATGTAATATGTATGTATATATATGTAATATGTATATATATATGTATATATATGTGTGTGTATGTATATGTATGCATATATATGTATATATATATGCATGTATATATATGTGTATGTATATATATATGTATATATATATATATATATGCATATATATGTAATATATATTGTATATATATATATATATATATATATATATATATATATATATATATATATGCATATATATGTAATATATATTGTATATATATATAATATATACAATATATTAATATATGTATATATATATATATATGCGTGTGTGTGTGTGTTTCACTTAATGAATTAGTAATAGTTACTCCCATTAATTATTATATATATGACGATGTTTACGAGGGAAACCTTATAATTTGGTGATTTAATTAACTGGGATGTTATCCTGCAGTTAGGTGATAGCAGGTCTCCTCATTTCAAGAATCTTACTGTAGAAGGCAGAGAATTATCTCCCCTCAGGATGGCAATTTTGGCACATATCAATAATATGTATCTCAACTCCCAATATCTTTCAGCTTCTTAGGTAGCAGTTAGCGTCTTGTACCTCACAAACTTGGATTAACATTCCAGTGCACTCTGTCAAGTCTTAATGTATATATTCATTTTTGTGCTAGCTTACTATGCTCACTGAAGAAGTGGTTAATATTTGCATCCCCTTTTTCATACATTCAGCATTTGCCCTCTGATTGGGAGTTACCAGTTTTTGTTGTTATCAAGTTTGTTCCTGAGCTGCTATAACCAGCAATCCAGTTTCTCATTTTAGGTTTCCATAACCATGCAATATCCTCAGTTTGAATTAGCCACCACATAATTCCTCTTTCCAGCTATTTGTATTGTCCAGAGAAGCAGGTCACTTGACCAGCATCAATAAATTACATATATTAGTACAGATGTGGCTGTGTGGCACCTTGAGCAAGTGTCTTCTACAATAGCAACAGGCTGACCAAAGCATTATGAGTGGATTTGGTAGACGGAAACTGAAAGAAGCCCGTCGCATAGATATGTGTGTCTCTGTGTTTGTCCACCACCACCGTTTGACAACCGGTTTTGGTGTGTTTGCGCCCCCGTAACGTATCGGTTTGACAAAAAGAGACCGACTTGGGTCGATTCATCTGACAAAATTTCTAACATGGCCACAGTCAAATGACAGAAACATAAAAGATATGTGCATCTATCTATCTATCTATCTATCTATCTATCTATCTATAAAACAATATCTATCATATATATATATATATAACACTAATAAATGAGTATATGCATATATACGTACAGGTATGTGCATACCTACGTCTACCTGTATATATAGGTGCATATCTGGGTACAGGACATTGCAAGAAAATAATAACCAGAGTACAGAAAACACACAAGCCACATAGAGAACATTTTCCTTCATCAGCTACCCCCGTTTTAACACCGGCGTTTCGAAGAGTTGGGCAGGACGCATCGTTAAAACGGCTCTTCCCATGGACCGCAAATTAAATTTGTATACACAAATTAAACCTGTGCCATGGAGGAATGTAATGGCGGACCAAAAACAAGACAGGAAAACAAACGGAAAAGGCTGTGCGGCCAGACGGGAAAAATTATGTGTATATGAACGCAGTGAGGCACGAACTGAAAAAGACGGGACGAAGTAAGTTCGCGTGTTTGCTCGGCGATAGCCAAGGAAGAAAAGGATTAGTGACCGGAAGCATGTGACCAAGCATGGGTAAGGGTGAGAGAGAGAGAGTGGTAGAGGGAGAAACAAAGGGAGGAAGTAGAAGAATAGGTGAGCAACGAAAGAAAAAGAGGAAATAGTAGTAACAGAAGGAAGAAAGAGAGGGGAAAGAGAGAGATATAGTAGTAACAGAGGAAGAACGAGAGGGGTAAAGAGAGATACGTAGTAGTAACAGAGGAAGAACGAGAAGGGGAAAAATGATAGAGAAAGAGATAGAGTCGCGTCAAAAAATATAAAGTTGAAAATTACTTACAACTGGGATGACGCAGGCGTTCGATCATGTAAAACAATAATAAATGAGAATATGCATATATACGTACATGTATGTGCATACCTACGTCTACCTGTATATATAGGTGCATATCTGGGTACAGGACATTGCAAGAAAATAATAATAACCAGAGTACAGAAAACATGTATAGTAAGTGGTTTGCTTACCAACCACATGGTTCTGGGTTCAGTCGCCCTGCGTGGCACCTTGGGCAAGTGTCTTCTACTATAGCCTCGTGCCGACTAAAGCTTTGTGAGTGGATTTGGTAGACGGAAACTGAAAGAAGCCCGTCGTATATATATGTGTGTGTTTGTGTATCTGTGTTTGTCCCTCAACATCGCTTGACAACCGATACTGGTGTGTTTACGTGCTCGTAACTTAGCGGTTCGGCAAAAGAGACCGATAGACTTACAAGGGGTCGATTTGCTCGACTAAAGGCGGTGCTCCACTACCGCTGCATCCATATGACTGAAACAAATAAAAGAATATATACTCAGGCACAAAGAAAGAAGGAAACAAAATTTCACAGCAATGTAATTTCAAAGATATAAATGATGACTGTTGATAAAAGTTTTTTAAAGTCGTTTTATTTTTTCAATGAAAAACAAGAAATTCATAATTTAAAATTTGTTTGTGACTATATCATGTTGTTGGCACTCCGTCGCTTACGATGTCGAGGGTTCTAGTTGATCCGATCAACGGAACAGCCTGCTCGTGAAATTAACGTGCAAGTGGCTGAGCACTCCACAGACACGTGTACCCTTAACGTAGTTCTCGGGGATATTCAGCGTGACACAGTGTGACAAGGCTGACCCTTTGAATTACAGACGCAACAGAAATAGGAAGTAAGAGAAAGTTGTGGTGAAAGAGCACAGTAGGGTTCACCACCATCCCCTGCCGGAGTCTCGTGGAACTTTAGGTGTTTTCGCTCAATAAACACTCACAACGCCCGGTCTGGGAATCGAAACCGCGATCCTATGACCGCGAGTCCGCTACCCTAACCACTGGGCCATTGCGCCTCCACACCTATATCATATATGAAAAGAAAATATTGTTCATTATTAATATAAATTTGGAAGGCATCATAAAATAAAATACTAGAGTAAGTTTAGCTTACTTCAAGAGAAATCAAAAATGTTCCGTAATTTGTTAATTTGGATTTGTTTATTGGGCTTCAGATACTCAACCACATGGTTTCAAGTTCAATCCACTGCACAGCACATTGGGCAAGCATCTATTATAGCCCAAGGCTGACCAAGGTCGTGTGAGCTGATATGGTAGACAAGAAATGTAAACAATCTCCCGTCGTATATGTGTGTGCATGCGCGCGTCCTTGTCCTAACATCCTGATAGTTGTAAATGAATGTCACTGTCATACAAGCAGTGACGTTCATTTCCAATATCCTGCGAAAACATGTCTGGTTAAGGGGAAATATTACTTTGCTTAGAAACAGGTCAGGGTTGAAGACAGTAAGGGCATTCGGCCTGAATAAACTCCGTCTAACACGGAGAAATGGACGCTATATTGATTATAGTAATGATGCAGTGTAATGATCACAAAGAAGTTATAGAATGATTAAAACAGATGTGGATAGCGTTTCTCTCTGCGTAAAAATAAAATAATTAAAAAATAATTATTATTATCAGGTAATCTTCCAGTTTAGTGAGGTAAAAAAGTAAATAAAAATACAAGGGAAATAACTTAACGTCTTACTAGTATTATCCGTACTACTCTGAAATGTTTTTTTTTTTTAGCTGTTTATAAATAAATCACACACGTGATTGAAGTTAACTGTTTATATATAAATCACACACGTGATTGAATATCATAGTACCGGCTGCACAAGAATTTTTGGTAATCTTCCAGTATAGGGAAATAACGGTTAAACTAAAGCGTTTGACCCGAGCTCAAAAATAAATAAAAAAATTAGTGTAATAGGTGTAAAACAACTTGCTGTGAACGAATATGAAGAAAAAAATGCGCGCTGGCGAACGGGTGAGGTGAGGAGAGTACGGATAATACTAGTAAAACGTTAAGTTATTTCCCTTGTATTTTTATTTACTTTTTTTACATCCCTAAACTGGAAGATTACCTTATTATCATCTTCGGAATCGTATCGCTGTAAAATCTCATTATTAAAGTGGTGAGCTGGTAGAATTGTTTGAGCTCCAGAGGGAATGCCTTGCAATATTTCTTTTTGTTCTTTACGTTCCAAGTTGAAATCTCACCTTTCATTACTCTAGGATCAAATAAAGAAGTCATCGAGTACTGAGATGGATGCAGTCGATTAAACACCACCGTTCAAAAATTTCTGGCCTTGTGCCTGAATCAGAAGCTGTTATTAATGTTATGAGGAAACAAAATCACAATGTGGCGCTAAACTGCAGTTATATAAAATGAATCGTTATACACAACAAACATTTTGCTTTCGCAAAACTTTTTAGCAAATCTGTTATGAAGTGAAAAGAAAGTATTTTCATATTCAGTAGTATGAAATAAAAATATATTTTGAAACAATTTATTAAATAACTGAGAAAAATATTGTGATATATTTGAACTAAACTGGTAACGTCTGTCCTATGTTGTTAGCTGTGCATATTCAAACTGAGTAAAAATATACAATAACTTTATTCAATCATTTACATAAGACACATCGCATCATCAAAAATACAATTGCTTATTATTTAAGGCCAAAAATGATGTTTTAGCAAAATATTAAGACGATATTTCTATAGACTGAAAACTGTTAGAAGAGAAAATGGCGGATCGGTATCTAAAAATTGTGTTTGTTGGGGCAATCAGACCCCTAGTATCTGAGTTGCATTGCCATCTAAAAGTATGAATTTACATAAAAATATACCAGATATTACTATTCTTTAAAATGTTGACAGAAAAAATCGTGAATGGACAAATGAAAGGCTTAAAATTTAGTGTTGATCATAGCCTGTACTGATTTTTCGGAGTCGACAACAAGACATTTCTATGGTAATATTGTATGCCAGAAGTGTCTCTGAAACAAAATTTCTTTGGTAAAATATAACCAAATGTCTTTTCTTAGGTTTTCAGAAAATTGGTTAGGTCTTGTTAAGAAGTTCCAGTAATTTACACCAGAAACATATAGACAAATAACACAGTTGTAGTTTGGCTGCCATGCTTGTAGTTGGTCGCACTGTTGATGTGTTTTCTACTACGTCCGCGCGTAATGCATACCGAGCTGTTTACATTAGAAGCTGTCAAATTCGTGTACATCACCAGCTTTTAATTCGAATATTCTTATTATTTGTCCTTAGTTAAGAATTATTTTGATAGATATAAAAATATATGTATATCTAATTCTATCGTTGCTGTTTTGTTGTGTATATATTTTGATTTCTATTATTTTGTGAATTTTAGAAAAATATCCTTATCAAAAGACGAAAGGAAATACTCTCATCCTAAAAATAGCACAATGTATCGAATTAATCGTATAAGTCCAAAGGATGTAGAAACAAGAGATGAATCGAAACTCTCCTAGTGGTTAAAATACTAGTTTCGCAACCGAGTGGTTTCTAGTCCGGTTCCACTGCACAGGATCTTGGGCACGTATCTTCTCGTGTAGACCCGGGCCGACTAATACTTTGTGAGTGAATCTGGTAGACAGAAACTATATCTTTATTTTTACTTGTTTCAGTCATTAGACAGCGGCCATGCTGGGGCACCGCCTTAAGGATTTTTAGTCGATTGAATGAATTAACCCCATTAGTTTTTTTTTTTTTTTAAGCCTGGTATTTACTCCATCGGTTACTGAAGTAGAACCGCTAAGTTATGGGGACATAAACACCGGTTGCCAAGTGGCACTTGGGGACAAACACACACGTATAGACATACGCCGGGCTTCCTTCAGTTTCCGGCTACAGTAGAAGACACTTGCCCAAGGTGTCACGCAGTCAGATTGCACCCGGAACCACGAAGATAGGAAGCAAACTTCCTAACAAATAACCACGACTACGCATATATATATATATATATATATATATATATATATATATATATATATATATATATATATATATATATATATATATA
Organism: Octopus bimaculoides; assembly: GCF_046866305.1. Lineage (NCBI taxonomy): Eukaryota > Metazoa > Mollusca > Cephalopoda > Octopoda > Octopodidae > Octopus > Octopus bimaculoides. Next base: position 74,284,656 of record NC_142929.1, on the reverse strand, counting down.
TATATATATATATATATATATATAAAAGAGGATTTGAAAATGCAGAGGTCTTCTAATGATGTTTATTGACTTGATCGGTTTCACCTTTTTAAAAAAAGATTTTCAAAAGTAAAATGTAAGGCTTCGTGTAGCCTTTGTTGTGTCAAAAAATGGTTATCATAGTTGTATTAAAATATAGTTATACAGCTTTTGATAATGATAAGAAAATGTTAAGAAATATAATCTTTGACAATGATAAGAAAATGTTAAGAAATATAATCTTTGACAATGATAAGAAAATGTTAAGAGGGGCTTTTTGTTTAAACAGTTTAAACCCAAACACAAATATCAAAGTTTAAAAGGTTTTAATCGACTAAAAATATAGAAATATACAATACAAACAAAGATTGCTAAATTGTAAGCAAAACCAAACTTCAACGCAAAAACATTTTTATGCAGCGAGTTGCTACATTCTCAACCAACGCTGAACACGTCGTGCCGCAAACAGAACAGAACTCCGCGCAGTCGCACTGCAGGCATATACCAGCAATCAAGACAATCAAAATCACGTGATCAAAACTAAAATCACAACACTTATCATTGTCAAAGATTCTATTCCTTAACATTTTCTTATCATTATCAAAAGCTGTATAACTGTATTTTAATACAACTACGATAACCATTTTTTTAACACAACAAAGGCTACACAAAGCCTTACATTTTACTTTTGAAAATCTTTTAAAAAATAAGTGAAACCGGTCAAGTCATTAAAGACCTTTAAAAGACCTCTGCATTTTCAAATCCTCTTTCCTATATATTTTCACTCGTGCAGTACTTTGCAAGTTTACTTTGTTTTATATATATATATATATATATATATATATATATATATATATATATATATATATATATATATATATATATATATATATATATAGTTTTAGGGAAAATAACCAATTTTCAAGAACTCATCGATGAAAATCCACTATCACATATAGAAAAATTAATAATTATCTATAAGGCTCAATTTAATTTTAATTTTTTATAAATTGATTTTAATTGAGTTTTTTACCTGTAATTTTGGATTTTGTCCCTAATAATATTATTATATATATATATATATAAAATATGAGTATATGCATATATATGTACATGTATGTACATACCTTCATCTACATGTATATATCGATGCATATCTGGGTACATGACGTTGCAAAAAGACATGGACAAAATGATAAACAAGGTACAAAAAACATATCCTTCATCAGCTGCCACCATTATAACACTGGCGTTTCGAAGAGTTAGGGCAGGACGCATCGTTAAAATGGCTCTTCCCACGGACACAAATTAAATTTGTTCCATGGAGGATAGTGGCGGACGGAAAACAAGACAGGAAAACGAAACGGTGAAATAAAAAAACAAAAAAGGCTATACAGCCAGACATGGAAAAGTATGTGTATATTGAATGCTGTGAAGTACGTCACATACAACAAGAAATAATATTTGTCTCCTTTTACAGAAACAAAAGGGTTTATAGGACTGCAAAAGAAGTGCTCAATATAAATGAGATGAAGATAAAGAAGCATTGGTTATAGAACAAATATTAAATTTGGGCCAACGACTTTACATACAACACCACCCCTCAAGCATTTAATCATATATAAAAATCACCATGGTTTTCGAACACATAAAAAAATAATACATATACATAAAATCACAGAAGGTAAAAATATAATCGAATACAATACAGATAGAACGGCCTATCAAAAAGTTAAATATACACGACTAAAAATTCATAAACTACCAAAAAAAAACTAATAGACAAATATAAAATAAATAACCGATGCTGGTATGTTTATGTCCCTGTAACTTAGCGGTTCGGCAACAGAGACCGATAGAATAAGTACTAGGCTTACAAAGAATAAGTCCTGGGGTCGATTTGCTTGACTAAAGGTGGTGCTCCAGCATGGCCGCAGACAAATGACTGAAACAAGTAAAAGAGTTAAAAATAAAATAAAATAAAAGTTTCATCAGACGCATAAAATTTAAAAAAAAAAAAAAATTTTATTCTTTTTAAATATTTGAAAAAAGTCTTATACTTCCCTCACACAAATACGTCCAAAGTTCATAAGTAAATAGACTTCTACAGGACAAATTCACATATATCTTGAAAAAGTCTTTTACTCCCCTCACACAAGTACATCCAAAAGTTCATAATAAACAGACTCCACAGGTCAAATTCAACATTCGCATATATTTATGGCCATTTCGAGAGTTCACCACCGCAGTTCATTTACACTAAAGTGCATCATGGTGATTCCCCCTCCCATCAAGGAACCAGGACTCACGCAGAGATCAAAACTTTTTTATGAAAAGCTTATACTTTTCATGAAAAACTTATATAATTCTAAAGAAAAACCCATCAACAGACCAGTGATTTTTATATATGATTAAATGTTTGACGGATGGCATTGACCCAAATTTAATGTTTGTTCTATAACCAATGCTTATTTATATATATATATTTGGAATTTATGGGAACAACTGTCTTCGAAGACACATATTGTCGCTGAATGCTCGAAATGAGGAGTAGACAGCCGACAACTGATGAAGGGTTGTTCTCTGTTACTTGTCTTGTTTTCCATTTTTTCTCTCGTTGTTTGCGAATTTAACTCGTTTGTTTTCGTACTTCATGTTGTTTACACAGTTGGTGATGTCCTGTACCCATATATGCATATATACATACATACATACATATATATATATATATATATATATATATATATATATATCTTTCTATCTATCTATCTATCTCTCTCTCTATATATATATATATATATATGTATATATATATACACACACACACACATACATACATATATATATATATATATATATATATATATATATATAACGATAATAATTTGTTTGTAGTCGGAGGGTTACCAATTGTAACGGTTGTAAGAAGTAAGAAGAACAGTGATCGAAGTTGTAAAGAAATATTTATTTATCGTTGTTTTAATAAATGCCATATCACGACGGGTAGGTTAGTGTAATAGTATAACACAGTTCGTAAAGCATGCAAGGTAAAGAAAGTTAATTTCGGCCTGTATATGTGTGTACACGATCTTGTAGCAGTATAGAGACAGAGATATAGTAATATTACAGAGATAAGAAAGTGAGCTAGTGAAAGTTAGAGTCGAGGGAAGTTGTGTCTCATAGTTGGCTAGTTGTAACCTTCTTTCTTCCTCTGGTCGTTTGTCTTTAGTGACTGCCTGCTTGTGACCATGACTCCAGATGTCCATTCACTAACTAATTGAGTTGTCACGAGTTGCTTCACTCTGTTATCGCCAAGTGACTACTGCTGTTTTGCTTGGGGTCTCTTGTTTTTATAACTATCTAGAAGGATAGCTATATTATTGCGAACAATAGATTTAGTTGGTGGTCTTGTTATCTCTATTCTAGCTTTTAGTGGAGTAGAAGAGGTTAGGAAGGGTCAAGTGGTGAAGACATTGTTTCGGCCTAGCTAAAGGCATCTGGAAAATATTAAACTGCTGTCAGAGAAAAACTATTGTTCCACCGTGGGAAAAGTTCTGTTAAAGTGTTGATTTAGATTTGGCTATAGTGGATCGAATCCACTTCATGCATGCAAGATCCACTACACACACACACACACACACACATATATATATATATATATATATATATATATATATATATATATATATATATATGTGTGTGTGTGTGTGTGTGTGTGTGTGTATACGTATAGATGTAAGTATGTACATATACGTATGTATATATGCATATACACACACACACACACATATATATATGGGAGAATTTACGAAAAAAACAACAACAGAGGACAGGTGGTGTAAACAACAAAAGGATGTATTAGTTTAACGCTCGGGAATAGAGAATGTCTTTAACGTTTCGAGCTACGCTCTTCAACAGAAAGAAATAAGGAGAAAAACAAGGAGAAAAAAAAATTAAATGTCGTGGTCAGCGACCCATCATGGCGACTGCCGGACAGAAAGTTCACACAGGAGAGCTAAGAAAAAGGGGAGATAACAAAAGGGGAAAGAAGCGGTGACACATATATATATATATTCGTTTATGAATTTGTGTTGCAAGATTCCTTATGTGAAGTCATTTGTTAAAACAGATATTGTTGTATTCCGAGATGGTCATTTTTTTTTTTTGTCAAATAAACACCCGCACTATATATTCGATCTTTACTCGTTTATTCCTTCGTCACACATCTGTGACCTCCTGTGAAGAACGAATTATTTCATGTTCTCTCATTGTTTCTAACTTCTTATGACCTCCCCACTCTCTCTCTCTCTCTCTCTTATATATATATATATATATATATATATATATATATATATATATATATATATATATATATATATATATATATATGGGCAAATCCAATTTCATTGTCTATACTATTTAGACATGCTTCAAACATATTCAGGCTTGTAGCAAAATATTTCATATTTGGAAGAACTTTCGCAAAACTATTCACTTTTACTGTCAATCCAAGTCACACTCTCTTTCTCTCTCGTATGTCCAGACGCGCATGCGTACACCGACCCATTAATACATCGGCAGTAATATACATTTATTTTAGGAATTGAACGCTTTCACCAATAGTGCTTCCTGAATATCTGTCAAGCGATATCAAAAGACGAGAAAAACAAGTGAGGTTTGAAAAGGAAACCGGTGAAATGTTAGTATAAAAGTCTTTTCATCGAATACTCTTTGCTTCTTTCTTGCTATTATTCTTTCAAACGACGAATACATACATACATACACTCACACACACATACACACACGCACACACACGCGCACACACACTCACACACACACACACACACACACACACACACACACACACACACACACACACACACACACACACACACACACACACACACACACTCACACACACACTGTCAGATAAATTCATTCGTTCCTTCATTCCTTCCTCCACACATACACACTATGTATTTTAATCCTTTGCAATGCTATTTGAATTAACACAAAAAATATTTTTATCATAGTGTCTTCTTTGTGTTTTTTTTGTTTTTTTTTTTTTGCTTTTGTTTTAGTCATTCTAAACTTTCTCTACAACTTTTATCGTTTTTGAAATCTGAATAAATTTTATCTCTTTTGAAAACATAGGGCGATGGAGTACCAATTAGAAAAAATACCACAACGAATTATTTATCTGACAACCTAGTGTGTGTGTGTGTGTGTGTGTGTGTGTGTGTGTGTGTGTGTGTGTGTGTGTAGGATATTATTCCCCTTAAAGAGAATTCCTTTGACAATTTCTATGAACCATAAGCGTTGTGGAGTGAGTCACCTTCCATTTAATTCTATGTTCGTGTTATTTGATTGCGAACAAGTATTAAATAGATGCTTGTAAAGTGTTAAATGTGTAAATGCATGTGTATATATGTGAATGTGCCTGCATACATTTGTGTGTATGTATGTATGTGTGTGTGCGTGTGGGTGGGTGTGAGTGTGCATGCATTTATACGTGCATGTGTAAAGCACCTTTTCATATGTAAAGCACCTTTTTGAGCATCAGTACACATCAGCTGATGGCACAGAGGTGACTAATAACTGTTTAAATTGTGTTCATTGTGCTTTCAAGTAAATTTGAATTTTTTTCTTCTTTATTTCTTCATACACCTGAGGATCTGATTTGAAATCCATCAAAGGAATTTTTACCTGTTTCGGTAGGTTCAGATGAGCTCGGTTCTTTTTCCTTTTTCTAGAACGAGGTAAATAATATGAAACTTCTCTGAAAGACAGATGTCACAGTATACCGGGAATTTCGATTAAATATCAGGATGCTATATTTGATATTGACTATATGAATAATCTTATATCAGATTTGATATACGTCTAACAGAAGTGTTAATTGAGAATTTGTATGGTCTTGTACCACAAAATAACCAAACGCAATACGTGAATCAACGACGGAATCTTTTTATGGTTGTTAGAAATTCAAGAAATAGCAACTAAATCTCTTCCAAGTCACACCCAAAACTCTTAAAACAAGATAAAATAGCCATGATAGACTTAAACAATAAACACCCACGCACGCGCGCGCACACACACGCACACACACACACACACACACATGTACGTGTATGCGTATATACATATATGCACACACACAGCCCAAATATACAACAAATATCAAAATAATAATATCAATAAAAACCAATAAATTATCGATTTTTTATTTATGCAAACAAAAAGGGAAGTAGAAATTTACGGTAATACAGCTTTAAATTACAATTATGGTACATGGTACATCTTAAATATTTTACGCGCAAAAGTTCATTAAAGTCCTAAAAAATCACACTGTTCATCGTCTTCAGTACCGAATAAAGCTTTATAACCATCAAGATGAACGATATCATCGCAAGATTCTCTTCATCTTCATCTTCGCTGTCCATATTTAGAGGTAGTATATCATCCACTTCTTCGTCATCTATGTCATTCTATAGGCAGTCAACTTCTGTACCATCCAATAGATTCGAAAGTCCACATTTTCACAACTAGACTCAGCAACACTTTTCTTAGTATGCTCTTGATCTTTCATAAGGATAAAATATATATATTCAAATACGTTATTTGCTACTCCCTCCATCAAGTTTTCTGTAACAATAATAATTTTTTGATGTATTCTTTTTTGCACTGAGGAGAACAGTAATATGTAATTAATTCAATTCAATTGAATTAATTTCTAATTATTCTACCATGTTATTTACATGTTAATATTGCTGTTCGAAACGATCGTATGTATGTATTAAAATTCTTTTTTAAATTTTAACATCTTCTCTTCTCCATCTTTAAGAGTTTGTTGAGTTTTCTATGGGATACCTTTCCATAACTTCTCATCACTACCATATACATGTAATAATTTCATATTCGCAAAAATCTTACGCCAGTAAGCTACCAACGAAATATGAAGAATCTTTGTTAATTCTCTGAACGAGGTATAAATAGTAACTGCACGACAACGTGAAGTATATTTGCCACTTAAATGCGGCTAACCACTAAGGGTGAATGCTACTGTAGCTTGTAGCCCCAGGAGAACATCTCCTCCAGCTGGCTATTGACACACTTTCTGTGCCCTGTCGGTATTTGCAAATGGAAGTCATCCTTCCCATCGTCGATCTGACGTGATACACACGGACCCGGGTTTCTGGGTATTTACCCTTCGTCAGCGTACGACAATCACCGATCTTCGATGCGAAAGAGTCCCAATGCAAATACATATATCCTTTTTCCAGTGACTCGAAAATTCACTGATCTCGAAAAAGTGTGAAAGTTCACTGCCTTTATGTCACTCGTAGAGTTAGCATTCTCTGCTACACTGTCCTCCTCCGGGGAAGTAATCTCTTTCACCGCATCCGAATGCGGCTGCTCCTGAAGCTGCAGATGTTCATCTGTCGTTAGCTCCTCTGAGTGTTCCTCGACGAGATCGTCAATGTCCCCATCATCAACCTCGAGGCCCATGGACTGGTGGCCAAGAGACACTGTACTCCCAACTACAGGTGTCTCAGACTCAAACCTCTCGAAGTCTCTTTCTGATACGCAGTCAAGCCACAGTTTCCTCCATACAAAATTCAGCATTCTCCTCGTTACACCCTGCCAGGCTATATAGCTGATTTTCAGGCAGTTAACAATTTTGTAGTGCACCTTCCAAAACTCACGAATGATTAGATTTGTATTTTCGGTGACTTCAAAGCACTAACGAAACAGGGGTTTGGTGTACAATTTCTTAAAATTAGAAATCACCTGTCGGTTCAGGGGCGGTAAGATAGGGGTGGTGTTGCGCGAAAGGTATAGAACTTTTATGAATTTAAATTCGTCCAGGATATCATCTTCGAAGTTAGGAGGGTGAGCAGGAGCATTGTCGAGGATGAAGACGGCCTTGACAGGAAGATCGTTCTCCAGAAGGTACTTTTTCACTGCTGTCCCAAAGATAAAGTTGACCCACTCGGTAAAGAATTGCTTGGTGATCCAGGCTTTAACGTTTGCCCTCCACATGATCTGCAGCTTCTCCTTCGGGATTTTGTGCGACTTGAATGCTCATGGGTTTTCGGAATGGTAGACAAGGAGGGACTTAATCTTCAAGTCTCAACTCGCATTGGCACAAAGAGCGAGAGTTAGCCTATCTTTCATAGGCTTGTGGCCTGGCACTTTCTTCTTCTCTGCAGTTATGTAGGTTCTTCTGGGCATTTTCTCCGAAAAAAAAGGCCAGTTTCATCACAGTTGGATACACGTTGTGCGATGTACCCCTCGGCTGCGATGAGCTGAAAGAACTCACGCACGAAATCCTCAGCTGCCTTCGTGTCAGAACTTGATGCTTCTCCATACCTGACGACGCTCTGAACACCTCTTCTTGAAATTATCGAACCAGCTGCGACTGGCCTTAAATGCGTCTGCTGATGTCTCCTCTGTTGTTGATGTTCCAGGGTTCTGCTTCAGGAGATCCCCATACAGCACTCGTGCTTTCTCGCAGATGATTGTCTCCGTAATCGTATCCTCTGCAAGTTGCTTCTCGTTCATCCACAGCAGCAATTTTTTCATCTCTTCGTGGACAGATGTACGTTGCTTGGAGAGCCTGGAGACACCATTTGCCATGCAAAGGTATTGATCTCGTCCATTTTCTTCAGGTTAATGCAGATCGTCGGCATGCTTCGGTCGTATTGATATGCTATATCCACTACACGTATTGACGTGCTATATGGTCTCTTATGCTTATCAATGATTTCCTTCTACAATTCTATCATTATCAGCTTTTTCTTCTTTCTAGAACTGTCCTTTGTACTAACCTTCTTAAGACCCATGGCTAACACAACTAATTATTGTAAAATAACAGCAAAAAAAAAACGCACAAAGACTAAAAAGATTACTAAGAAAATCACAAAGGGATGCTGTCCCAACGACATGAATACGTGACCTGAGCGAGCGGAGGGTGCGCTTGTAGAGAGAGCGTGTGCGCGCTCAGCACCGACTAGCGGTCGCTTGTATGAAACCCGCTCGTACTGTAGATTTCCACTCGTACAGAAAATTACTTGTACAATGGTGCCCTCGAACTGCGAGGTTCTACTGTATGTATATATATATATATATATATATATATATATATATATATATATATATATATATATATATATATATATATATATATATATATACTGAAAAGCAGCAAAAATATCACAAAAGCTGTTACTCAGAGTTTCACGTTCCTGTTCGTCGGACAGTTTTGTTTAGCTGCTGAGGAAAAGAAAGATTCTAAACAAAACTGTCCGACGAACAGGAACGTAAAACTTTGAGTAACAGTTTTTGTGATATTTTTGCTGCTTTTCAATAAAGCATATTACTTTACCTCTGGTATTCGAGTACTATCTTCTCCACCTTCTTTCGCATTTATGTGCTTTCTCCGGTGTATATTTATATATATATATATATATATATATATATATATATATATATATATATATATATATATATATATATATATATATATATATATATATATATATATAAAATCATAAATATACAGGGATTAGCATTGAGTTGCTTCTCCAACATACTGAAAATAAATATCGCCATCCGTTTAGAGAAAAATTTGTAGTTTAGAATCAGTAGTTCTTTGACTGCTATTTCTAAATTTTCAGTATGTTGGAGAAGCAACTCAATGCTAATCCCTGTATATTTATGATGATAAATGGTTTTACCGATAAAGGTTTTTTCATACTGAACTACTTGGCAAAATTGTTAATTATTAATTCTATTATTAATTGACGATTCCCTGCCCTTATTCTTGTATATTCTTATATATATATATATATATATATATATATATATATATATATGTACGTATGTGTGTGTGTGTAATGATAAGAGCCAAGGACCAACGATGTAGTAATTTAGTAAACTTCGAGCAGCCTGTAGAAGGTATAAAAAACAATTTTCAAGAATAATAGTTTTTTGACGCGAAAGGTTGTAAATTTTTTACATATTGAAGTTTGATGAGGTGAAGTATGTATGTATGTATGTATGTATGTATGTATATAAACGGCAGTCTGTTTGTTTGTGTCAAGTTGCCGTTTACACCCGTTAATGAATCTTCGTTAATAAATCTTCTAGACCCTAGAAGGGATCCAGATATAACCCGTGTATTTGCCTTTAACGGCCAAGGGGAAATAACCCGTTATTTTTTTTTTTAGTTTTCTCTTTTGTCCACTGGTAATTTGCGTTCTACATTACGTGGGCATTCTTACAAGAAGTTGTGAGACAAAGTCAATGATTTTGCTATTAATCAAGCCCCTGTCCTAAGTCAATATATAAATTTAATGACATTTCTTTCATTTAAAACAAATTTGAGTAAAATTTGACCATGGGTTATGGAGATATCAATTCCACAACTTATTTGCAAATTTTACCATTGACGTACTGTTCCCATGGCAACCGTGCAAAATATTTTCAAAATATATTTTATTTGGGATAAATCAAGTTGAGTGTGTTTATTTCTTAGTATTTGAAATGTTAGAGTTATTTTCGCACTTTACCCAGTGTTTTCGTCAACAATAAATCTACTTATTTCCGTTAGTGATTTATTCACGAATATACCATGAATCATGATGCTTTTCACGTCACTTCAGCCAATTGACAGGCGCTGCATGGAGAACTGTTCTGCTTTTAGACAAATGCATTGTCATCACAAAGGTCACACCCTGTTTACAGGAAGGAACACCTTAATTTATATTGCTAGATGTGTTAATGTTTTGTAACGATGTACTTTATGTAACAACCAACCACACAAGCAGACAGAAATTGCCATTTATCTATCAATAGCATAGCAATCTGATCTGCCCTCATAAAATTCGCGTGCTGGTTACATGTAGGATCACCTTCTTAATTTATACTGATAGCTGTGTTTATGTTTTCTTAAGATGTACCCTTTATTTTCCTTTAACGGCCAAGGGGAAATAACCCATTTAAAGTCTTTTTTTTCTTTTTCGTCCACTGGTCATCTGCACTGTCTCCATAAAGGTCATAACGCTGTTTACATGTGGGAACACTTTCTTGATTTATATTGATAGCTGTGTTGATATTTTGTAAAGATGTACTCTACCACAAAGACACTGACTTCACGATTTTGGTATTCATAAAAAACAAGATCCTATGTAAGACAGTTCGGTATTCTCTGTAAATGCACAAAAAACGTTTTAAGGGCTACATACTTTGTATTGTTGCTATTGGATTAGCGAAACAATTATGAGAATGGGACCAATGGATAAGCCCGATTTTCTGGGAATTACCAGGTACATCAGCTAGTGTATGTGTGTGTGTGTGTGTGTGTGTGTGTGTACACATCACAATTTCGATTCATACATTTGAATTTTCTAAATATCCATTATCCTACAAAGGAGCG